>NC_053417.1:9732205-10012205 GCF_016859285.1 Xiphias gladius
GGTTTAGAACACAGATTTGAAGACAGAGTGGGTTATTCTATTTTCAGATCTGTACTTTCTTCATTTAAACCCAAGTTATTTTTAGCCTCAGCTAAAGCGATTTTGCAGTTTAATTTAATCTATTAAGATGTGAACAGCAGCGTAGGTTTGTGTGAATGCGTATCAGCCTTCCTCTGCCGGATCTAAGCGTGCCGATTCTGCGGGTTTTTTTTTTTTTACTTAATAAATTTTGAAATTAAGAGTGGCTGTCCTCACACTGGCTCCTTTCTGCTGATCAAAAGACGTGTATTGAAAAAAATGTTATGTAAGACCAGCCTAGACAACCTGCCCAGTAATTGCACGTTAGGTAATTAAAGTATGATACACACCTATTCACTGTGGATGCACACACACACACACACACACACACACACACACACACACACACACACACACACACACACACACACACACACACACACACACACACACACACCTCTCACTGCTTTAAACTGATAGCTGAGTCACCAGTTTTACTGACTTTGTTATCTCTTCCTCCTCTTTGACCATAATGATAAAAGAAGAAAAAAATTAATTCATCAGCCTCACAGCATGTGTTTGAATATGACTGTAAGTGAAAAGAAAAGATTTTCATGATGTATGGTGACAAGGTTTGTGTTTGTATGTGTGTGTGTGTATTATTCATCAGGTTGTACAAGACTTGGAAGTCCAGAGTGTCAGTGTGTTTCTGGCAGCGTGCCCAGGTTAGCTTCATGTTTCATAGTCACTAATCTCCGATAAAGTGACTCTCCTTCTATGTCTCTCTCTCTCTCTTTCACTCATTCACACAAGCACACGCACACATACAAACACACACACACACACACACATGCACACACACACACACACACACACACACACACACACACACACACGCAGAGTTTCTCTTGTTTGGGTTGTTATTGTTTTCACAGTTCATATTCTCACCACCCTTCCTTTGAAACGTCTTTCTTTCTGATCTTCATGTAGCCACAATCACTGGGTCTTTTTTTGAATTTAAATCATCACACCAACAAAAGCAATCAGATAGGTTGAGTGTACCTGAACTGCCTCTTCTAATGGTTCGGTGCATTGCAGAATTGTTCACTGTGCGGCATGCATCAAATAAATGTGTTTCTCCTTTTAATGTGTTTCAATGCCTTTTATGGTTTCTTTCTACACTCAGTGATTGCTCTGTGTTGGTAATATAATTGTGCTTCCATTTACACCAGAAATCCTGAAAAAGATTTAGTTATCAAGAAGACAGAAGAAGAAGTGTCAAAAATTAGTAAGTTTCAAACATAAAAAATAATAATAATCTAACACACAATAAACGTTTTAAAATGTTTGAGGTACCAAATTTCTTAGAAATCCAATATTACCCTTGAGTCATTGTTAATAAGAGTAGCTTGGTGACTGATTAGCTTAATATTAGAGTCATAATAGATCAGTCCCTTTTACTGGCAACCATTTATCTGGTATCAGGTGTGTGTGTCATGCTAAAGAAATAAACAAAGGTGCATAGATCAAAGTTCATAGAAATCCACTGCTTAAATCCTGCCTTGTTTGAATAAGCATACCATCATGGAGGTTTTTCTATCACTGGCTCTGAAAGCTAAAGTGGCCTCCCACTGGTTAAAACATGCAGAAAAAGTATTGTGGAGAACCTCAGACCCTAACACAGAGGCCACTTTCAGAGATCCTAAAGGAGTTAATATCCTCTCCTCTCTGAAAATGCACATTTGTGTCCTTACCAGCCCCACGGACAATTAAATGAAGTGAGAAAATACTGAAGATGTGAACATCCCGACTTTAAAAAGTATTTTTAAAAACTAGCCTCACATCATGCCCCTGAGGCTGCTGATGTAATATAGTGCCAAAATATGCCCAGAAGAACACGGAAAAAAATTAGAAATATGAAAGACATTTTCTGAAGAGATCTTAAGTGTGTTCACTTTAGCTCAAAGAGGGTACTTCCATACATCCCTGAAATGAGCACACTAATGACCAGCACACTAATGACCAGCACACTGGTCCTGCACTAATGCCGTTTTCCGGCCATCTACAGTAGGTGACTAAATTGTGGGATGCATTTTTAGCATGCCAATGCAGAAATCACTGCCACCATAACACTGTTTGTTAAATTTCAACGAGAAGAACTGGAGTTGGATTTCTGATACTTGGGTTTTCTGGTATCACAAAGCTGATCCACTTTTAACTTGGGTCATCACTATGGTGGGAATTGGAAATTATTTCTAATGTTTCTACTGCTTGTTATTCTATTCAAGCTATGATACATTATCGTATATATTTCGCCTCGACAATATAACTAAATTCTAGTGCTTTAACAGAATTTCCATGTTGGTATATCACTGTTTCATCTAATTTCATATTAAGTACTTTATTTGTCGTTCTGAAAATGTTGCTTGTAATTCAAAGCTCTCTCTCACATGAACACACTTCACATGAACACACTTGTAGTTTTGTGGGAAAGCCCAGGGTTAACAGAGCTTTGTAATTCTGGTTATCCAGGATGTGTGATGTTAGGCTCAGTGAAGCTAGGTAAAAGACTAAAGTAAGCCAGATGAATTTGAACCCACTTCACAAAATAGGATGCAGGATGAGGAACATTAACGTTGCTGAGCCATTCAGAGTGACTATAAATATGGGTTTAATCCTTGTCACTGTTTAGCACTGGAGTAGAGTCAAGCAGTAGTAGAAAACACAACACACACATGCCAGCAAAGCTCACTTAGCAGAGGATGGTTTTGATCCATTGACCTCTGTGTTATGGGCCCAGTGCGCTTCCTCTGCACCACTCTGCTGTTTTCACCCCAGCTGGGACTCAAACCCACAATCGCTGTTTTAGGAGGACAGTGTCTTATGCATTAGGCCACTGGGGCATCACTTTTTTTTTAAACAGTGATAAAGACATTGAGACTTCAGACAGAAAGTGGAAGATGAGACATATGAAGCACCAGGCAGCAAAGGACTGACAGGACAGGGAATTTGAGGTACAATATAAATATTGACATGACAATGTTAATGGCAGCATGCAAATCAACTTACCCTGAACTCAGGCTGTTTTCCATATATTTAGAGCCAGTTGCTTTTATTCTCTGCAGATTCTTCCTTTAGTGTTCTGTTCCCTCTCCCCTGCCAAAGAAACCCCAGACTCTGAAACTTGGGATGGAGAACGCGGAGCGTCAGGTTTGTCACACGGGAAATGCGTGACTGAATTTTGAAGACAAGATGTGGCACGGATGACTGCACGAGGAACAAACTCACACACCAGTGCCACGTAATAACACTGGTTCAGATTAATGATTGATTTTTTTTCTGGTTTTGTGCAGATCAAAGGAGAATGGGTTACAATAACACCAACAAAGAACACAAAACCATGAAACACAAAATATGAATTTTATAAATCACACACACACACAAAAACTGAAGAAGAATGGAGGTAGGAATATAATAAGGGTATAATTTGTTATGGTTAGGGGACCTTTGTCATCATGAACACCATGTTTGTAACTCCCCTAACCCTAACCCGACCTGACTGCAGATTTTGTAACAAATTGCAATTTATTGTCTCACTGATAACTGAAACAACCAACCAACCAACCAACCCACGAAACACAGCCCCCTTGTGCTTTTTAAACACCGGACTGTACGGTCTTAACACCCACCAACACAGCTGAAATGGTTCCTGTGTAAACAAGGCTCTTCTAGCTACTAAATCATAGAAAAAAATACAAATGAATGCCCGATAAGGTCTGTCTAATTGAAATGATGGATTTATAATGTACTGAGCAATTAAATGCCTCTGCTACAGTGTGTTCAGTTAATATGTCATTATAATCACCATTTGCTAGGCTGTTAGTGAAAGGAAAATCTGTTTGTTAGAAGTCCTGTTCTAAACCAGAGTTCAGAGTAAACACATGGTTGTGAAAAAACAATTCTTCTCTCTCTGATATGATATTCATAGTAGGTAACTTATCTATAAAAATGTCCCCCTGCTACTGTTTATTGTCACTTTATTGTGACCTCAGCACTTTCGTCCACGTCCTGTAGAAATGATGACTTGATGATAGGTCAGCAGTTGGGCTGTTGACAGGTTTTGCTCCAATCCTCCAAAATTAACCATCTGTGATTAATCACTTTTAAGTAACTTATTGAGCGAATGTCAAATGTTCATTGGTATCAGCACCTCATGTCTAAAGATTTGTTGCTTTCTCATTTTTGTATCATTGAAAACTCAATGTCTTTGTGTTTTCGATTGTTGGTTGGAGACATCACCACGGGCCCTGAGAACGGCTGATGGCCGTTTTTCTTTGTTTCTACACTTATAATAGATTCAACTATTAATGGACTTTTTCTCAAAAAGTTGCAGTTACCAGTAATCGTTTTTTTTTTTTTCAACTGCGCAATACACATTATTCTAGCAAACGGGAAGCGTTAGCTTACAAACAGCTGAAAAGATGCATTTCAGATGAGTATGAATTTTAAAAAGTGATTGATGGGGCCTCTACATCAGAGACATCTGGTTGCTTCAAAGTAATTCACAGTAAAAAGTCAAAGCTACAGTGCCTGGAATTTTCACTGAATTCATCAGTTCCAGAAGATTCACGCTTCTTCTGGAAAAAGCAAGCTCAGAGGCTTGTGTCCGGAGTTTACCTTTGAGGGATTCGACAGTTTCCTTTATCTAACTGGAAAGACATAATTGTCTTTCTTAGTTAACCAGTGTCTGTATCTGTTCTGCCAAAACAGATTAGACAGGCCTCCCATTCACTCCCCTGTGGTGTAATCATAAATCAACAAGAACAAGTCTAACCAGGCCGAAATGGCTGACTAGTCTAATTATATGAGATAACACATAAAGCACACAGATAAGACAGATGTAAGACTCTGTGGAGAGTAAAGTAAAAATATTACTGAATGCACTGCAGTTATGTTAATATTCATATGAATTCTAAATTGTTTAGTTTCCTTTGTTTACATATAGCTTGCTGTATCTACCAGTAAGTCAAACTCACAAGTAGAGTATGTTGGTTTCATTTTGAGCAAATTTCTTCAAAGGCAAAAAGTGATTGACATTATAAACTATGAACCTATGACAACAGCTACAAAGTGAACTAACACACTGTAAATGATCAAACAAGGAAAAAATGCATGTTCATCTCTCATTTCAATCGCTTCTGTTTGCAGTTGCATGTAGCGTTTGGAACTTTGCCCTGCCCCTCCTCAACGACGTCCTCGTCTTATCTAGATTTCTCTGTGAGGTCTTAAGGCACAGCATTGGAGTAGAGAATCCTCTCTGTGTTGGAGCTGAAAATACAGCCTTACCTTCATCTGATGGCTGCAACTACTGCAAAAGAAAACACAGCTTATCATTTGGTGCCACTTGCAGCCACTAGGATCTGATGGGAAACTCTACCTCAGATTCAATTTGAAGCCAAGGGACCGCTGTACACAGGCAGGATTAATTATTCATAAAGGGAGATGTGCCATTTTATGACTGAAGGAACTTTTTTTTAAGATTAAGCAGAAGATTTTCATTACGACCCTGACCAGAGACAGATTCAGAGTTGGATCTGTTTCCCCTGCACTGGAAAAACAGATAAGAGACATCAGGATAGAGGACAAAATATTACAGTACAGTAACCTGCCTGGTTAATCTCCAGGCCTCAGTGGGTTCTGGGCTTGTTGTAAACGCCACAAACCTCTGGAGTTTGGATTAAGAAAACTTTTTTTTTTTTTTTGATTCAGCTGGAACACACAAGGTAATTATTATCAAAAGTTTCAAGAGTTTCTGATTTTTGCTCCCATGTGGAGAGGAACAGTTCAGTCCAAGAAGGATGTTGGATTAACATGAAACATTACATATTTTAAATCATTTCCAACAAAATAGAAACAGTGTTTAAAACATAACAGTTGTATTTTTGCAATCATCTTTGAAAGATATGAGGAAACCATTTTCTGCCAAAAGAAACCCATTATTTGGAAGCAAAGATGCATTTTTTTTGTTTTGTTTTTTTGTTTTTTGTGTATGTTACAGCTAGTGTTAGCTATGGCAGAGAGGAGGAGGGTGGGCTACAGCATAGAAAGGAAGATCCTGGATGAAGGAGCCGTGGATGAGATGGCCGAAAAGTCTGACTCAAAACCATCTCTGTCTGAGAAGATCAAAAAGTCAATGAGGTAAAGCTCCCTACATCTAATCTACTGTGCATCTCAATTAATCCCTCTGTTACATGTTTTTTTTCAGACATTTTCTGTTTTGTATAAAGTCTTTGTATACCAAAGCACAAAGCATACAGCAGTTTCACCCAATCCTGTGTACTCATTGTTCAAAATTCAACAGTCAGTTACTCTCAGAACAAATTTGTCTTCATATGTGTATTTCTTGTTCACCTGTTTCCAACTTAAACACACATGCATAAGCGTAGATGAAGTCACTTGACAGTTAAATAAATAAAAGTATTTTCATAATGTCACAAAATGTGTTGAATATGGTCTGAGATATAACCAGAACTACACAAACGGGACAAAGACCACATCCATGTCTGAGAGCAAAAGTAGCATTTACCAAGTGTAAAAATACAGTTTAGTGAGTTCTTTAATGATTAAAAGGGGAATTTGGCAGAGAAATGCACTGAAGTGTGATGATAAATTCATGATTTACTCAAGTAATGCCTTCAATGGTTTGTTGAGCTTGAGCAAAACTAAGCATATAGGTGACAGACTGCAATGATATAAGATCACTTATTAACTGTTTTTGTAGTTGGCAAAAAGTGTGTCAAAAATCAAGCAGTCTATAGGTCAGATCCACGAACAGACTTGAACAGACTCGACACGTATCCCTTTTTTCCCTTTTTTTTTTTTTTTTTACAAAAATCACCCTTTCTATCTCTTCTTTCTCTCTGTCTGAAACCTTGACACCCAAACTCAGGTGTTCTGGTCCTCGGTTGAAGAGCTGCCTGCTGAGTAGTATTCCTGTTTTATCATGGCTTCCTCGTTACTCCATCAGAGACAATGCCCTGGGTGACCTGATCTCTGGAATTAGTGTTGGGATCATGCAGCTGCCGCAGGGTGAGCATGGAGGTTCAGAAGATAGAGATGCGGTTGGGGGTTGAGGGATAGAAGAGACAAAGGGAGAGATGTGGTTTTAATCTATTTTAAAATGGTAACCTGCAGTGTTTGCATTGCTGTGGTGTTTCCCCACTATGTTACCCTATTATGCAGTATCTTCTGTGTTATTCTGCTCTCCTGTACCGTAAGAAATCATGTTTACCCTGTGTTATCCCTGCAGGTATGGCCTATGCCTTGCTGGCATCTGTTCCTCCAATCTTTGGCCTTTACTCCTCCTTCTACCCCATCCTCATCTACTTCATCTTCGGCACATCCAAGCACATCTCAGTCGGTTTGTACTTTTAACACATGCTCTACTGTCCGGCATGGGAAAAGCACTTCAAAGAAGAACGAGTGAGAGAGCAGGCTTAATAAGAGACTGAACCAATCATTTTTTTGCCTCTCTAATCTACAAGGATCTGGTTTTAAGCATATTGTAGACATACACTTCATGTTCTTTAGCTGAAGCTCAAGACTTTTGATAGGCTATATTTCTTCTATTGATCACTAGAGGGGAAGTAATTCTAAAATCATTCCATAACTTTTGACGTGCTTGTTTTTGAAGCATCTGAAAACCTGATCACTCTCTGTCATTTTTAATATCACTGAATAAATAAGATCGTACTAAAATCAGTGTTAAAGGGGGAAAGAATCCTCAGTTATTATTTATTAAGAGTTTAAACGCTCAAAACAACTCTTAATCTGCTCCTTAAAGACTGTTTAAGTGTGGTCTGATCAGATATGATTGATGATTACGTTTCCCTGTCAACACGAGCTAAAAACCTGACAACCTTTATCAGATTCTTAATCTAATAGAGATACGGAGTGGGAGACGCAGCTGCTTCTGTAAGTGTTTTCCCCATTCTGTATTCCTATTTCAAACTTTTCTTTTAATGGCATCCTTAATGCTACTCAGCATAGAAACACGGGACTCTCCCATATCATGATCATATAAGTTTATGTTATGGCCACCAGTCTTAATTATTTCGGCTTCGCTCCTGAAAAATCACGTTTTGTCATCGGTTCGGCGCGGCAGACTGGCCTGAATACTACAATACCCATGAGCCTCTGCCGCTGTCACCACACAGAAGAAGCTAATCAAATTCAGCTCAGTCAAAACACTTTTGTCGTTAAATTCGGGAGCTAAACGCAGCGCCGCAGTTGTTGAATCCACCCAGAATTGTCCGGGAATCCGAGAGTAAATTGATTTAAGATGAAGATGTGTTTGTAGTTTTCTCAACGACGTTATCTACAGCTTCCACACGCTTTTAGCGATGCACGTAACAGAATTTTAAGATCAGTGACTGGATGTACTTTGGAAGTTGTAGGTAACCTCTCTCCCACAGTTTTTACATACACAAGACAGTACCTATTTTATTTTATTTTATTTTATTTTATTTTATTCTATTTTATTTTTTATTTTATTTTATTTTATTCTATTTTATTTTTTATTTTATTTTATTTTATTTTACCAAAGAACTAGATATTTTCTAAGACAGTCGTTAATCTTTTGTATTGATGATTAATCCGGCAGCGTTGGAAACTGAAGCGCTCACACTGTGATTCATGTAACATTACCTATGTGAAAAATGAATGGGAGCTTTACTTTTGGAGCCAGGGCTGGCGGAAATAACTCATTCAGCTTTGCGACTGCTTTTTTTTACGGGAAGGTAGAAATACGTGGCATTACCTTCCAACTGATGTCAAATCAGTAAGGAGGGGAAACAAAAATGTAAAATGATCAAAATGGTTCCAGATGGTGAAGATAATGTTTTCACATGGGACCCCATTGGTTTTAGCAAGAAGCTGAGGAAAAAAAATGGGTTTCAGGACCAAGTTGGGGTCAAGGGAAATGTCTCTCAGAATATCCAATATGTTGTTATATGGCCAGCAAAAGTGGGTGTTGCTGTCTCTGTCTCCTACCTCCAGGAACATATGCAGTGATGAGTGTGATGATAGGAGGGGTGACAGATCGATTAGCCCCAGACTCGAACTTTATGATATGGGACAATGTGACCAACTCCAGTATAGTTGACACCATCACCCGGGATGCAGAGAGGGTTCGAGTTGCTGCGGCCGTCACCTTCATATCTGGATTATTTCAGGTAAATATTAGAGTTAACGGTTTACTTTGGGGTTTAAGTATAACATTTGGTAAACACTAATTACTAATCTTCATTAATGTATGGCAATCTGGTCTGTAGTTGTTGAGAAATCTTGTTCGGATGGACAGACAGCTGACATCGCCGCAGAGAGTCATCTGCTGCTAACAGGGAAAACATCCATGAACATCCATCCATCACTTAAAAGCATGAAGGGCAGCTGCTTCATGCTATATGTTCTGAACTTTTAATCCCATATGAGCCTATATGTACTCAAGGTTAAAAGGTCAAATTGTGTTGTCTTATATATATAGTTCTGCTGCAATTAAAATGAGGGAAAGACAGGTCTTAGCTCTTGGAGCTGTAATGCTACACACTAGCCAGCAGTTGTGAATGAACCTGTTTGTAATTCCATAAATACTAATTTTATGTTTGTGTCATAATGTGGATCAATGCAGGCTATTCATGTAGAAGTCAGAGGCATCTAACTCGCACTGGCTCACTAGTGATACTGAAACATTAGAAACTCAGGAGTGTCAAACATAAGCTGTTTTTCTAGACTTTAAAACAAATATTCTTTAGGTTTGCAGCTATGAGTGCATGGCCCCTGTGAACCTCCATATTTTCTCAATCTGTTTTATGTATGTAGATTCTGCTCGGTCTGGTCAAGTTTGGTTTTGTGGTGACTTACCTGTCTGAGCCTCTGGTCCGGGCTTACACCACAGGAGCTGCCATCCACGTCATCGTGTCCCAGCTCAAATACACCTTTGGCATCAGCCCTGTGAGACACAGCGGACCTTTTGCGTTGATATTTGTAAGAACACAGCCGCAGTCATTGGCACATTGTTTCTACAAATTTTGATTTTACAAAGTGAGAAAAATAGTAAAAAAAAAAAACAAAAAACAATCCCATCATAGGCTCTGAAATCCCAAGGTAAAGTCTTTAAATTTCTTCTTTGTCCAATAAACAGGTACTGAACCTACAATGAGAATAAACACAGAAGACCCGCAATTCCTCACATTTAAGAAGCAGGAATCAGCGAATATTTGGCAATTGGGCTTGATTAACAATACTTAAACAGTGAATCAATTTTCAAAAATTGCTGTCAATTCATTTTCTGTGGATGAGCACACCATTCCATATTTTTCCTCCAGGTTAACTTGCCAGGAGACTACTGTAGCAATAATGACCTGGAGAAGCAAATAATAAGAGACATATTAGTGGGTGTGTGTATGTTCAGAAACTAATACATCTAAAATAAAATAATAGGCTGTTTGACCTTTAAAGGGTCAGTTCACCCAGATTTCAGCACCATTGCAAAGCAATTTTGATCTTTGGATATGAACAAGTTGTGAGATTTCTAAGTGTAAGGGAACGTAACTGCTGACAAACCTTTTCAAACATCGTACGCTGGAAAATATAATGCTCTCTCATGTTTGCGTTCCACCTCATAAATATATCCAGGGGAACTGGCAGTCCTCTCAGTGATGGACAAGAATCTAAAATGAGCATTGTATTTTCATGTATGAATTTGGTTTCAGTTTTTGAAACTTTTTTTCTGTCATGCCTCCTCCATGCAAGTATTTAACCAATAATCCTGTTCTTTCTCTCTTTCCAGACTGTGATAGAGGTGTGTTATCTCATCCCACATACAAACATCGGGACTCTTGTGGTCAGTATCGTTGCTATCATTGGCCTTATCCTCGCTAAGGAGCTCAATTCATACTTGAGTAAAAAAATACCTGTTCCTATACCTGTGGAGCTGCTTGCTGTGAGTATACAGGAATATGTACATGCAATTATAATATACTATATGATAAGTTAGTTCTTTAAAAAGATAACCATACACGCACCCACTAATATGTCTCTTATTATTTGCTTCTCCAGGTCGTTATTGCTACAGTAGTCTCCTGGCAAGTTAACCTGGAGGAAAAATATGGAGTGGATGTGGTGGGAATTATTCCCTCAGGGTGAGAAACGTTACATAACACAACTCACAGTAGACATATAGGTAGACATTCATGTGTGTGTCCACATATGAAACATGAAGTATTTGTTATGGGCAATGTATTCTACTCAGTTTCTGTCCTCCAGTCTCCAGCCACCTGTTGTCCCAGATGTCTCTCTTTTTGGTCGTGTGATAGGGGACGCTTTCGCTCTGTCTGTGGTTGGCTATGGCATTGCCATCTCAATGGGCCGAATCTTCGCCCTGAAATATGGATACAAGGTGGACGCAAACCAGGTAGGGAGGTGAAAGATGGATACAAGGATGAACTGATGTTTTAAAGATTAGTGTACTGTATGTAAATAGTGTGTTTTCCATGGTTTAGGAACTAATCGCCCTGGGTCTGAGTAACTCCATCGGAGGATTTTTCCAGTGTTTCGCCATCAGCTGCTCCATGTCTCGCACTATGGTTCAGGAGAGCACAGGAGGGAAGACTCAGGTTAGTATGGGTGCTTGTAATTCTGGTCAACTGCCCTTGAGCAAGATTTTAGAGGTGTCCTCTTACTCTACTCTCTGCAGGCATGTTAAGACAAAGGTTAGTTTGATTATAGAAATCTTTAAACAAGGTAGGTCTGCTTTCAGAAACTAATACATCTAAAATAAAATAATAGGCTGTTTGACCTTTAAAAGGTCAGTTCACCCAAATTTCAATACAGTCGAGACTGTATTGAAACTGACCCTTTAAAGGTCAAACAGCCTACTGGTATTCATGAAGATAGCTTTAGCGTAACCAAAAGTACTTCTGTATGAGTGGTTCTGTTACACTGGCTTCCACCACCAAAATAAAAATCACATATTCACTTGACAATGCACTGTTATTAATTTTCTTTGAAACTACTTTCTTCTGTGGAAATAGTTCCTTAAAATTGTTGACAGCAACTTCCTTGGATTATCCAGAGTACCAGGTTATTGTTCAGTACTGTGAGTTCTACAAACGAAATGCCATTCACTTCCATTGTATTGGTGTGGGAATCTCTAAACTGGGACAAACTATCTGTCTGTGTAGATACCACCAGATGTCAGTGAGAAAATGTGAGTCTTTGTTATTTGGGTGAACTAATCCTTTAACCTCTTGTTATCAAAATCTATTAAAAAAAATGTCCTCATAAGTATGTTACATAAAGAACAAAGAAAGATGTAAAGACACAAAAAGACATATCAAAAGATAAAAAACTATAATTTCATTCCAATAAATTTTAACTCTTCATATTAGACCTTAAATGTCTTGAGTCTCATTTAGTAAAATAACAGTCGGCACTAACCTAAAACATGAAAAAATAAAATCAACACATACTCTTTTTTATCAGCATACTGTAGCCTGCTGTTAGGCCAATTCTTAGTACTCGTCCTGTTACTGATGCACCATTATAAAGTTCAATTTCCAAACCTTGGAAAATCTTTATTTGCATGATATTTGTTGTTTCTCCTGTGATCATTCAACACAAGTGAAACTGCTTATTGATTTTCATGCTTGGCATTTTTAAAAATGTGACAAGGCCGTTTCATAAAATCACTTTTCACATCAGATTTTCATCCCAACACTTCACTCTGCCTGCAGCTACAAACCTGGGTGATCTTAAACGTAAAACAGAGTGAAAAACCGTCCATAATTAATGTTACTCTGATAAGTGGCATCATTAAAAAACAGATTTTTCGCTCACATTGTCGAACTCCACCTACACAAACACAAAATTGCTGAAAGGCCAAACCGATTTAGTCTGACAACACAATTAATCAGTTAAGGCCCATTACAGAGGAGAGGAAAGAGAGGAGGGACTTTAACTAATGATGCCGTGACTCCTCTCATAATCATGTATCAAATCATACTGATAACCACTACATCATTCAACTATTCTTTAACTCTGTTCCTCAGATCTCTCTCCTGATTTCCATTCATCATGCCTCTATCTACCCTCTCTCTTCACTGCAGGTTGCTGGGGCTCTATCATCAATAGTTATCCTTATCATCGTGCTTTGGATTGGGGCTCTCTTTGAAGATCTGCCCAAGGTAATGTGTGTGTGTGTGTGTGTGTGTGTGTGTGTGTGTGTGTGTGTGTGTGTGTGTGTGTGTGTGTGTGTGTGTGCGTGTGTGTAGGTCTTTGATTGTACTCACATCTGCGCACAAGCATAAGCACACACATGTGTCCAAGTCTGAGTGTGAATTTGCCTGCAAAATTATAAGCCCACTTTAACATTCAGCCAAAGTGAAAAATCGACAACAACTGAAGTTGTATTGCTGTCGTGCAGATATTTCCTCATCTTCAGACTAAGCTACTGGCTACTTTTAAAAACAAATAATTAAAACACAAAAGGTAATGAATTAATCAAATTGAAATATCTAAATTTTCACAGCTAAAAGAGCATATGTTTAGAGGCTGTTAAGCAGAGTTATGATATGACGCTTATGATTTCAAAAAACACTTGTAAACAGTGTAGTTCAGTTCTTAAGACTGTTACCCATTTAACTAGAACACATAAATCAAAAAAACAGATGAAAGGTTTACCTCAGACAGACTAACTTACCATCATGTTTCAGGAATCAAAACTGGAGCACTCCACATGAACTGTTTTATAATGTATTTGACATTGTAGGCAGTGCTGGCTGCCATCATCTTTGTCAACCTCCACGGCATGATGAAGCAGTTCATGGACATTCCTGCACTGTGGAGAAGCAACAAAGTAGACATGGTGGGTGTACTTAAAAGTCGACAAGGAAATGGCTAATGTTTTGGGAAGATAAATTCAATAACATTTTTGTATCAAGTACCTCACTGATTTGCGTGTTTTAAATGTTATCTTAAATCCACGGTGCTTCACAAGCTTTAGGAAAAACAGTACTGGCCATAAGTATTTATCTTGTCCCATGCGAAGCAATGACACATTGCCTGCCCTCTGCAGAATCAACTGAATAAACTCACTGTGCCAGAGTTGCCTTAGAGAACTTTCTTTGCTCAAAATTTATCCAGCACAGTAAAACTAATGATCACTTTCTGTCAGCGTCACTGTACTTTGATATTACTTCTAGATATAGCGCTGTAGTTTGGCATTCCCTAAGACTTGCTAATGTTAACGTACTGTATGTGACATTCTAAGCGTTAGCATGTTACACTAGCATAACTACAAGCTAACTGTATCCTAACTGTATGCATGTTAACATTAATACCACAGTTCCTGACAGCCCAGGAATGCAAAACTTTATGATGTTACATTATATGCTTGTTACCGTTAACATGTTAAAACGAGGACAGAAAACATGCACTCTAAGAAGCTTAAGTGATGCTTGAGGTTACGTATAAAATGTTAGCCCGGTGCAGAGGGTAATACAAGGAGCTGAGTGGGGAAAAAATTTACATCAGCCTCCTTGTTCTTCATTTTGAGTTGGTAAATTTCAGACAGCTACAAATGTCTCCTCTTTTGAAAAGAACTACATAAGTGTTCAATGCCACCATCGCTGGCAGATACATAATCCAATATTAGGTGTAAATATTAGTGGCTGAATTCCATTTAGCTGCTTTGCTTCAAGGGTCTATTGCTTTTGGCTTAATTTCAATTTAACTAGTGTGACTGCAAGACCAGCAAGTGGGTAAACATCTTGAAAGATGTAGGAGTGAATACGCCCACAACTCTCATAGCTGATTTAATACACCTAGGACGGACAAATTTGCTTAAACTGAATAAGCTGCATTGAGGATTTAGGTAACAACATGGCTTTTCCTGTGGTGTCATAATTAAGTCAAACTTTATATTTCTAAGATGAGAATCTTTTTACTTACGTTTTTAGTTACGTTTTACTAACCATTCCTATGTTACTCATGTCTCTTTCTCTTTTTTTCTTCAGTTGATCTGGTTGGCCACCTTCATCTTCACCTTGCTGTTCAACCCTGACATGGGACTAGCTGCTTCCATTGGGTTCTCCATGCTCACAGTCATCTTCAGGACACAGCTGTACGAATACATTGCCGTGGGGCCCACACACACACACACACAATTATACACTAATGAAGACACTGCATTCAGTCGGACAATTTGTCAAATTGAACATTCAGCTATCACCACACCCAACAATGAACTAAATCCTTCCCCTTTCAGACCACGCCTAAACATAAAGTATTACAAATCAAAGTAATGCAAATTGCAGGTCTTTGTTTTGTGTGTTTTGCAGACCTAAATACTCCCTGTTAGGGCAGGTCCCAGACACAGACATTTACAGGCCACTGGAGGACTACAATCAGGTACGACACAATATATATTTAAGTGACCTCAAAGCAAGAGTGAGGGAGAGCATTGATCCAGACATTGCCAGAATGTCCTGAGCACATTTTAAATTATAAATTGATAAATCAAAAGTGCCTTATAGTATATCAATAAGCACCATTTGTAGGCTTTTTGAAGTGAGCGGTTTGCAAAGCACACTTGCCTGTCAAGTTCCTTTTGTCCTTGATATTAACAATATTTTGAAGTTGTTTTCTGCAACTTATTTCAAAAGAGAACAGGAGAAGTGCAACACTAAAACTTCACTGCCTAGTGTTAGCTGGCAGATATATGGGTTTTTAAAGGGAAATGCTTTTTTTTTTAATACGAGCCCTATCAATGGTAGGGAAAACCTGGGATACATTATTGCATTCAACTGAGGAAGTAATGAACACAATACATCACTGAGCAATTAATAATACAATAGAGAGTTTATTTCTCCGTGTACCCAGGACAATGTGTGGAAGGCAGGACAGTCGCACAAAAACTGTCAACAGGATGTTTATACAGTTAGGTAGGTGTTAATTAGGATGTGCAGCTACATTTTGTGTTGCGTGTCAGTGTCCTAAGCCTCGAGCGTCACAGCTCTAGTCAATTCTAGTCAATTCTGTCGGTCAGTTTTCAACTATTGGATGGATTGCCATGAAATTTGGTGCAGATATCAATGATGCCCAGGGGATGAACCATACCTACTTTTGGGATCCCCTGACATTTCATCTAGTACCACTAGCAGTTCTCACTTGTCCTACATCTACAAGATTAATCGCCGCAACATTTCGTACGGAGACCCATGATGAAATCCTAAATGATGAATCCTAATGATTTTGGTGATCTTCTGATATTTCCTCCAGCACCACCATGAGGTTGACATTTAGGGTTTTATGTCAATATCTCTTGGATAGATTGGCTTGAAATTTGGTACAGACATTCATGTTCCCCTCTGAATTAATCCCTATAACTTTGGTAATACCTTAAATTGCCATGTAGCGCCATCCTCAGGTCAAAATTCTAATTTATAAGTAGTTTGTTTTATAACCAAATACCTGTAAGACAACACTTCAGCATGTTAAAAGTCTCATTGTGAGCATGTTAGCGTGATGATGTTAGCTCAAAGCACAACTGTGCTTAACTACAGCTTCAGAGTGCTGCTAGCATGGCTTTAGACAGTCAAGTCTTGGTAGCTTGAACACTAACAGTCGGGAATGAACAGTTTTCTCCGTTTGAATAACTACCTTCAAATATAAATGAATGCAGCATTATGCTACTATGTTTACTCCTGTGCTACTTTCTTCTCAGCTGATACGACATTGTAGCTCTCTATGCTGTGTTATCATCAAGATCTGTTGGTATGGGAAATGTAGTTAATTCTGTTTAACTTGATTAACTCCGTAATTGACCAATTGATTTTAGGTGAGGCAGGTGCCAAGGATTTTCATCTTCCGTTCCTCTGCCACCCTCTACTTTGCCAATGCTGAGATGTATCAAGATGCCCTGGGGAAGAAGGTGAGGACACACACAAACACACACACACACACACACACACACACACACACACACACACACACACACACACACACACACACACACACACACCCCAATCCCCAAACCTACCTTCAACCTTAACCTAGCCCTAACCCTAAAATCAGGTCTTAGCCCTCAAACAGCTCTTCAAAGAAGTGCGGACTGACAAAATGTCTTTCCGAAAATGTCTTCAGGATCTAAAAATAGAATTCATTCTCATAAAGATGCACACACAAGAACACACACACACACACACACACACACACACACGCACACACACACACACACACACACAAACACACACACAGGCAGGCACAGAAAAAGACACGACCGACTCCACCAACAATCATGTCACAAATTCCATGCAATTAACTCCTCTTTTACAAACATTATTTCTGACACACTAATAACTGACCCGACTTTTCAACCATTTACACATTGCGACCGTGACAGACATTGTTCAAATGTCATCCCACCATTTTCTCCCCTCCTTTCTTCTGTTCAACTTTTATTTAACGACCCCCCTCCCTCCATCCTCCCCCCTTTCTTACTCCTCCTCTTCTGTCAGGTCTCCTTGGAGTAAATGGGAAGACTGATTGAGGGAAGATGGAAAAGGATGACAAAAGATTGGGAGAGAGAGAGGAAGAGGTAGAAATTGAATAAGGGAGGGAGATAGTGGAATGCCTCATCCATTAAAATGTCAGCATGTCAAAACCACAGGGTCGCTCTTTCCCTTCTGATGTTTGATGCACAAATAAGCTTTCATGGAGCTTGCAGGGACTGCAGGTGTTTTTAAAGGATGAGAAACTGCCACCAGATAAATTCTGGTCATTTTTGGATCTGGGTGACTGGCTTCTACCCGACCAGTCATGCGTGGCATGCAGGCGGCTCAAATAGGGAAAGGTTCAGGGGGCATTTTGGGTCACTTGTTGCTTGTTTTCGCTGGCAGCACCTAAGCTGATGGGTTGCACTTGTGGAAGGAGATGCTAAGTGCTGTAATTGCATCAACTAGTGATTTCATGCAACAAGAGAAGTTTTTAGAGGCAAATCATAAATTGTTTTTGCATTAATGCACTTTCCTGTCGTACTATTACATTGTCTTGGTAAGTTAAAATGTCCTGCAAACTCAAAAGCATTGCTTTTGACATGCTAATTGCTATCAATTTTGTTTCGGAGAAGTAGGAAACCTTGGGTGGCTGGAATCAAATTCTGATCCACTTTGCAATTACCAGGCAGACATTTCATTCATGGAGCAAAAATTTGAAAAATAAACAATGAAAATCTGATTGGCTGTTGATGACTTATGACCATGACAACCTTCCGAGCATTTCCATTTCCTGGGTACTCCTTAGTCCTTACTCATTGCAAATGGTGTTTTCACACTTGGTATAAAAACTAGCTTATGTGAAGATCATTTAAATACAGATGGTATCTTTAAATGATCCATCGCTTCATTTGCAACACTTCAAAAAATGTTCAGAATCAGCTACAGAAACTTAGCTCTAGATCAAATTCCTGACCTGACTGGACATATTAGAGGTTTCAGTCTGTAGGTCATGTATGTTTTAACATAACAAAAGCTTGTCAGCACAAAGGCTTGAGGAAAAATAATATCTCCTCACTGCACTATCCAGCCGAAAAGTACCTATTCTGAGCAACCAAAGTTGCATGTTTCGCTGTGTAGGGTTTGGTTGGTTTTTTGGTTCAATGTGAATCACGTGTCTTGGAGGCACAGACTTTCAGTAGCCGGCTATTTCTACTGCACGTCTCCCTGTGGCAGCTAAACAGAAACTGAGAATACTATCTGACTTTAATGATGCCCTTGGTCTTTGCTGATCCTGACATGAAAACATTTCTTTTTTCTTTTCATAAAGGATAGGTTCACAATTTTTCAGATCTGTCCTAAGCCAATAGTCAAGTGACCATGTCTACATTCAAAAATTCTTTTCTGTTGCTTCAACAAAAGTGAGCGGATGTGGACAACTTAGAGTCTGAGAAAGTTGTGTTAAATTGTTTTTTTTAGTTGTGGAATGCAAATACAGGAAAACAAATTTTCACAGTTTATTTCATTTCAAACATTTGATGTTTACTTTATACCAGAACCCTCAAGCGGAAGCACTAAGCTTCCTGAGCAAGTAAGACTTTCCTAAAAAGTACTTTTCTGTATTGCCTGGTGGTTATGCTTCATACTGTTTTATGGACAAGGATGGCATCATTTCTTCAGGCTGCTACATGCTACACCTGCTCTGTTGGTATATGTTTATTTTTATGGTGGGGATTAGTTTCGTTGGACTGAATTAGATTGCTAAACTTGCCAATATAAACATTTGTCTGCTGATCTTAACTTCAGAGTACTTACTTATAATCATTTGTAATAGACAGGTATTAACAGTAACAGCTGTAAACAGTATTATCCTCACTTAATCCAACACAGTAGTGATTAATATAACATTTTACATGTTTTCCTCTTCCCTGGGAAAAATCTTTGGTAATTCCGAATAACTGATGCAAACTCAAACATTTACCATGACTCCTCCTCTTTACACTGTAGTTTTTTAGAATTAAATTTTTAAAATAGTTTGCTCCTTTTTTGAAAACACAAGTTAGCCTGAACATAGACATTAACATCTGATAGTGCTCGTCTTGACCAACCAAAAATGTAGTTGTTGTTGTCACTCGGGGAGATAAAATATTAAGATTTGACTGGGTGTAGAAAATTAATGTTAACTTCACTTAACGTTACCATGTGTGATTGTCTTTTGCTGTTTCTTTAGTCTGGCATTGACATTACCAAGGTCCTGTCAGCAAAGAAGAAACTAGAGGCCAAGAGGAAGAGGCATGAGAAGAAAATTGCCAAGAAAGCCAAAAAGGCTGCCAAGAAGAACGCAGTCGCTACGGTGAGGACGACCAGATGCAAAAGGAGTAAATTGAGTTAATTGATGCAAAAGGATGTTTTTTTCCATTCCAAGTGCAACTGTTTTTTACACAAATGTTTTGACTTCCTGGTCCTGTGAACACCTTCGGTCTTGATTCATTGTGTGAAGCACAAAATGTTGCCTCCCATGTTGAGTCCCTGCATGGTGTCATGTCTCCGCCTGTCCAGGAGCAGAAGCCAGAAAGGATGGAGCAGAATGATATTGCCACCATTGAGATAGATGCTGAGCCCGACCCCTCGCTCCCTAGAGCCATCATCCTTGACCTCAGCCCTGTCAACTTCCTGGATACTGTGGGAGTCAAGGCGCTACGAAATGTATGAACATGGCGAGAAAGAGAAATACTTAGTCTCCCTCTCCCTTTTAATTAATAATTAAGTACACAGTTAATTTTTTTGTTCAAGGTTTAGTTACTTGTACATATAAAGAATTCAACTTCTTGTATGTATTTTATATGCATTACATTATTTAACTGTATTAAAAAAAAAATTTGTATACCTAATATTTTGACAAAATTAATAGCTTAATATAAGGAGACTCAGCATTCTTCATCTAATTGGATCCAAAGACCTCTTTTGAAGAAATTTTTGGAACAAAAAGGCAGACTGTTGATACCTAGTAATGAATTTCCTCTCAAAATTTGAAAATTAACTGGCCCTAGGAGAATAAGGCAAATACAAGATTGCTGATTGTGATCCTTTTATCTTCCTTGTATACATTTCTTCATGTATAACCAGCTTTTGTAACTCTGCTTTTCTCTTACAACAATTGGAGTTTATCCTCCATTCATCCCTCTGTCCCTCTCCTTATTATTTGGCTCCTCAGGCTTTCAATTAGTATAAACCCAATTGTCAGACTAATTAAATGATCCCCGGTCTGACCTTTGCTCCTTGCTTGTGTGTCTGTTTCAGATCCGGAGAGACTATGGAGAAATAGGTATTGAGGTGGTTCTCGCTGGCTGCCAAAGTAAGTCCATCTACATTCAAGAATAAATTAAAATAATTCAATAGAACAGCCAAGCAGCCGTGTGGATTGGTAGGTCAGACTTTGTAACTCTCTTTCCATAATACAAATTAATTGGAAAAACTGTACTCTGTATGTGTCAGTGTAAAGAAAGCAAATGTATTCTCTTAAATGTATGAGTTGATTCTCTTAGAACCCATTTGACTGTCTACTAATAAATACACTTGGAAATAAGTTTTAAATCCATTAAGTAGAACTTATTTAAAGTTATTGATCCCCTGACAGTTTGTCTGAAATACTACAACAGTTTTTTCTTGTTTTTTGATTATGACCAACATGTCATAACACACATGTAAATGTACTTTTACATTCACATTCTCCATCCGCTAGGACCCACCCAATTTGAATTTTGAATTTTTGCTGTTTACAGATGTTATTGTAACATTTCTGCAAAGGCAGCTGTTCAGTCCATCGCTGGTTTTCCAGAATATACTATCCCATGTTTTCTAAGTCTGGCATGATATGCAATAGTGGCTCATGAGATTATCATAATGAGTCCCGAGGAGAGCTAAGAAAAATACTGAAGTCTGATTGGATAGTTGTATTTTAACTGTGATACAGCTTCTAATTTACTGTGTTTATTTTTACATAATAGCCCAGAACTTTAGGTCTGACTTGCTGGATCGGACAAAAATATGGGTCTCCAGGGAAAAATTTTTACAACCACAACACTAGGAGCCATCCGGTTCATTTCAGAGGATTAGCAGCTCTAATCGACTCGTACCGGGTTGCCGATAATAGCCTATAATGAGGAAAATAGTTTATTGTGAAGGACTATTTATATAGCCAGGAATGATAACGAGGTTCAGTTAACACAAGGATTAAACCTCCCATCCTCTCTCTCTGCATGTCTTTCGCTCTCTTATTTACTGTTGGTCCACTTTATTTCTCCTGCTGTTCTCCTGCTCCAAATGTTGAATTTTCTAATCACAGATTTCTCTGTTTCTCACCCTTTTGTTCATTTCATTTCTTGTCCTCTTACACACACGCCCATTCTCACTTTATATTTGTCACACTCAACTCCCCGTTTGTTACATTGCGTTATTCTCTCCCTTTCTGTCTCTCTTTTTAGCTGGTGTGGTGGACAACCTGCAGACTGGTGGTTTCTTCAGTGACCAAGTGACAAAGTCCTGTCTCTTCTCCACCATCCATGATGCCGTTTTGCACTGTCAGTCTGCCGTAACACAGAGCCAAGTTAAGGTGATATACTGTATGAGCACTCACACATGCTCTCAAACATACACATCAACACACGTCGTACATCACAGTGCATTTTGATACAAAATAGAGTATCAAAGTATGCAAAGACTTTTACCACCCTGATTTTGCACGAGCTTACGTCTAGTGATCTTTGTTGTTGTAATAAGGAACGAAAAACCGCACTGTATGGTCTGTGCTGAGTGCAGTTAATAATTTCTAAAAGCTAAAAGCTGAATCTCAAACTTGCAGTTAGTGGCCACAGAACTTAATAGGAATAGTTTGACATTTTGGAATATATGCTTATTATCTCTCTTGCCAAGAATTAGATGAGAAGATTGATACCACTCTTGCATCCTTCTATTAAATATGACGCTGGAGTCTGGAGATGATTAGCTTAGCTTAGCATAAAGACTGAGAGCAGACTGCCCAGCAAACTCACAGTGACAATGAGGCTCAGCTAAGAAGTAGTCCACAAAAGATATAGACCACAACCCGTTTTTATGCTTTGGGTTTTTTTTGTACAAATGAAACAAACAAGATATACCATATTGATTAGTGAGCTTTAGAGGTTTTTGGGAGCACGATTTTGTTAGATTTGGACAGCATTTCGAGTTTTCCGGTATCGGGTGTTGCACATCTTTCAGGCCACAAGACTGCAGGGCACAGTGACATGATATGCCAGTGTTGAGTGGAAACAATAATGCATCATTATCAGCAGCAGGCTAAATAAAGCTGACAATTTATGAAATCAGTGAGTGTTTTTACTTAAGTTGCAAGGCTAATTGGGTTGATGCTACGTGTATATTATTTTTACAGTAAATAAAAAATTACCAACTTTTATATATGTTGCATTATGAGATGAGAAGAGATTAAAAAAAAAAAACCTGGAGATGATAAAAGTAATGAATTCCAAATTATTAACACTAACAGGTACCAGAAATCGCATAGCTTAACCAAACTGCAGCAGCGAATCTCTCCAAAGTCCGCAGGCAGCAGGAATTAGGACGATACCCACAGGCTAACAAGTTAACGGGCACTGAGTCTAGTGTCTGTATTTGCTACATGAAAAAATCTGGCGAGCCCCGAAGGCCCCAAGCAGTCTCTTACGGGTTGTAGTTCTGCATGTATTGGAAGTGCCGTTGACAGAGACTATGTATGAGGGCAGGTATCTGCAGTTAGCGCACACAGCTACGGTAAGCCCCGAGGTGAAAACGCGTCAAGCAGTCGCCGCCTGCACTGCTTAAGGCTACACCTTGTCACCCAGGAATCGGAGGAAGAGTGAGTTTTTAACACTTTTTAAGGTTGTAATGCTTTCATTTATATTGTTGAGAGTTGAGAGTGAACATATGGCTATTTCCTGAAGGCAATACGTACCAGCGGAAACTCGTTTCGTATCGAACTCTCAAAAATACCGGTAGAAAAGATTCTGTCGTTCATTTAGGGCCAGCGCTAGACTGTTTGATGGAAAAAAAAAACTGAGTGCGGTCAGTGTTACACACAAGGAAATCGGTTTTTCTAAAATAAGTAAACATCGCATTTCTAATTAATCCACCACGTCGCTTGACGAGAGACTGTGTAGGTGTCTGAGTTCGCTTAGCAGCCTGGAGTGTGTATTAAACTCATCTTAACGGACAAAGACTAAAATGCTGTTTCTGAACTGGTTCATTGATCCTTACTCTGCAGCGTGACCTGGCCTGCAAATTGATTGCACGCAGTGCAGAGGTGGGTGGTGGGTGGGAATGGTATTTACGGTAATACATTAAAATAAAATAAAAATCCATAATATTTTGATTCATTTTAATGTGTTTTAATGATAATTCCTTGACCTTTTCAAACACAGCTAAACACAACTACGTAAACAGCATCTTGTATTTCACATATATGCATCAGAAATTCTGCTCATCCCAGCATACAACATTAATCTATGTCTGGATGCAAGTTACTCTCTGCTTTAACACATGGGCAGTGTGTGTGTCTGTGTTACACCTGTTTTTGCATGCATGTCTGTATATTGTTCAGCGTGTGTGCTTTTGTTTCTACCTATTCTGTTTTCGTATTTAGCTGGGTGCGTGACTATGTTCCTGCTCCCATAGGAGAAATCTAACAAAGAACAAAGCTGTGGCACTGGTCCATGAAATACAATTTACATGAGCAAAGCTTTTTCTTAGGGAAAAACAGGGAGCTCACACACAAGTTCAGTCACAGATACACACACACACACACACACACACACACACACACACACAGATTCAAAAATACAGAGGATGTAAGAGTGGAAGGTGAGAGGAGCATGAAATTAGTCAAGGGAATTGAGCAATGGATAAGAACACACGCGCATGCACGCACACACACACACACACACACACACACACACACACACACACATCCTTGTTTTACTATATATATGTGTAACACTAACCTTAACCTCATTCTAACCCTATCTCTAAAGCCAAATCTTAACCCTCAAACACCCATTTAAACTTGTGGGGTCCAGCATTTTTGTCCCCACAAAGCTGTTGGACCCAACAGGTATAGTGGGCTCCCAGTTTTCACACCCCACGAATATAGTAAAACAAGCCCATACACATACACACAGTAAATAATGAACACATGCATGCATTTGCAATCACATAAATAAATATATTTCACATGGAAATGGTTTTACAACAGAGAGAGAGGAGTTAGCAGAGTGATAGTAAGAAGATGAAGAGGTTGGTCAAACAAAAACCTGGTACATCCTGATATGAAATCCATCTGAACTCTAGTGTTCATTTAAATATAAATCAATTTAATTCTGTTCATTAAAATAAACTTGACGTGACACCAATGAAAGACGGCATTGCAGAAGCATTTCAGTATAACAGAATGCAATTAGATTTGCATATTCACTTTAGAAGTCCACCAGAATAATATACCATAAAGGGCCATATGGTGCAAAGTAAAGACGTCACATTTATAGACAGTTTGATACAGAAATACATAAACCATTGTTTCTGAGATTGTGGCAGGCAGAGCCAAAGTTTCAGGCTCTGTTCTGTTCCTCCTCATTAACTTCTACTGAGACTTTGATGCCACTGGAATGAAAATAAAAATGTAGAACATATTCTGAAAATCGGGCCGGTATTTTTCTCTCCCCGTCTCTGCCCCGCTTGGTGTTTTCCTTCCTCTTCTCTCTGTTTTTTCTTGTGTGTCTTGATCTAGCTTGTCCTTCTTTTTCACAGGAGAGCAGAGCGACATATTTGTGAGTCCTTAGAGGAATGATGGAGGATATTATGAAGAAGTGGCAGACACTCGGTGTGTATAAGGACTTTATCCCGAGTTTCAGATAACTGGGACTCCCGTCTGTCACAAGCACAGACACACAAATCCTCAGGCCCACACAAATACACACACAAACACACACTGTAACTAACACAAGACAGTGCAAAATAAGAATAAGGACAAAGCAACAGAATGCAAATAAATGACAACAGACTACACATATGGAGTCACACAGTAATACTGTGCTGGAGGAGAGTACAAATCAATCATGCAGTAAACAACACAAACATACACACTTGCAGTTAGAGCATATTAATACATTCTGATAATATGGCATATGTGTTTTTGTGTTTGCAGGACCTTTTTTAAAATGAGGTTATTACATTACATTGTCATTTAATTACTAACAAACAGCATTTGCATATGTGTATTAATGGTTTATTTATGGAAATCTAAAAATATTCTTAGACGAAAAAAATAAATATTATTTTGATTGGTCAAATGATTCCCTTTGTTCATGTCCTTTCCAAACACAGACAGTTTTGATGTTGTAGCATTTTCCATGGAAGACATTTAGATTGGAAATTTCGAGACAGGAAATCTGCAAATACCTCTGGAAAGATATGGACTGATGCCTCAAATATGGATGCCATGTGTTCTCCTTTCCCGTCTCACTGGGATCCGTTATGTCATTCACACTCAGACTCCAGTCTGCACCTTATACATCTACAGAGGATTTCAGTGACTGTTTACATACAGAGCTGTTCTCTGAGATATTATCAGTTCTTCTGCCAGATGTGGAAGATGCTCATTATAGTTATTCAAGCACAGATAATTTAACATCATGAAGTTCCCACAATATATATATATAATAACACTGCAACATGTGTCCTTTTGTTGACCTGTTTTAATCCTGAGTTGCATAGAATCCATTATTATGAACTTTTCTTTTACACAATCTACTGTACATGTTGAAAAACCTGACAGGTGTTTTACTAACACATTCTCCTATATTACAAAATCTAAGCATGCCTTTCCATTAATTTAATAAAGCTTAAAGTCACATTTAGCTGTTACCATCAGTCCATTAATCAGAAACTTCTTTTCTATAAACAACAGGTAACTGTTTCAGTTAAAGAGATTCGGTCTTAAAGTTTACAATAATTCAGACACTCGGAACAAAGTTCATGGATAAACAAAAACCTGCCGACACATTTTTCCAGTTCTAAGTCACACATATGAACAAAAACATGATTCAAAAATGGATTTCTATGTTTATCTCATTTTTAGGAAACAGAAAATGTCCCTAATTTTGTGAGCGCCTGACTGTAAGCATTTAGAGAATTGGGAAATTATTAATTCCAGTGCTCCACAACAAAGATTTGCAACCAAAACAACCCCGTTAACTAAAAACAAGGTATAATGAGTCAATTGGAACAAGAACACTCTGAATCACATTTAGTCATAACAACACTGTTCGATTTTCCAGTAATAGCTTTCATTAAAATTCAATTTATGTACTTTAGTACAAAGTCATATTTCTCTCAGAGACTATAATCACCAGATAAATGTTTGCTCAAAAACTCAAGAGTGTTGCACCTGTCACCACTCCCAAAAGTGATGTTACTGTGTACTCACCACATCTTGCAGTAAACTTGTACATGACTGCAGCAAGAAGAGAAGTGAAAACCACTAGAGGTCAGCAAAAAAAGATTTTCAGTATCCTAGGGTAGAAACAAATGACCTATGTGGTCGTTCGGGCTGGAGGACTTTTGGGTATATGAAGGTAGCCCTGTTAAACCCGCTGTACACCCACCCTTCACCAAATGGCAGACAGACAAGGTTAATGACTAGCTTGTGAACGTAGCGGAGCATTCAGCAGCGAAAGAGTAACTTTTCTTAGGAGCTGGCGGAGAGAAAAAACAGAAATCAAGGGAACATAAATATTGGACATAAGTTTGTCAAGTGGCCAGAAACACGAATCCAGATAAATGGCAAAGTCACTGTGTCAGCTGGACGTGTCTGACAACTATTACCTAAGAAGTTCACCGCATCAACTTAAAGTGTAATTTCACCTCCAGTGACTGCAAGGCACCAATGCTAGAGGGCTCTTTGGAGGTGGAGGTCTTTTCCACTCCACAGTCCCCTGAAACGGACGTTAATGTGGTGGAGGACCATGGTGGTCATGAGCCGCATCAACTTGAGCTGTTGGTTTCAGCCCCAGTAACGCCCTGAAGGGAAAGAATGCAGTCCGGTGGTGCTTCTACAGCCATCAAAAGCACAAGTCCGAACCACTGGGCCAAAATAGAAAATTACTAAGTAGAGGGTTAGCAAAAAATTGTGTAAACTCCTGTGAATGATGAGTCTTGATCAGTGTATGTTTGAAAATTAGCGCAGTTTCACAGACGCCCACTCAAGGAGGGGTGCAGGGGGAGGTTGGCCGACCACCTTTGATTAGATGGCGTCAACATTCTCTGACGGCGTGTTGAGCCATTTTCAACCCATGACATGCCAGTTTTTATAACTTAGGAAATAAATGTCCACAGCAACACCAGCACTGATGTGTTTCATCACAGCACAGTCATATCATCTAGTTTACAGCTCAAAAAACATGCTTAAGTGTGCAATACCTCTTTAAAGGTGCCTCGCGGAGTTTTCTTATACACAAACAAAAGTTCTGCTTACGATCAGTGTTAATCCCCATTATGTGTGTCATTGAATTTTAACTAATTACTGAATGTATTTCCCTCATCGTAAAACAATTGCAAAGCTAATTTTGAACGTTTTGAAACCTGCATTGTTTACATATGGTTACTAGTACTTTATTCAATGTCAGTGCTGCGTTTACAGCTTGCTCTGCTGCCCCCAAGTGGCCAAAAAAAAAAAAAATCGATAAATGCCTAAATCTAACCAAACATGGCAGGTCACAAAACAGGTCATATTAATCATTTTTGTAATGGCTGGATCAGAAACCGGTAGCTATTTTGGAAGACCATGGCATATGTCATTTAGTTGGAAGGAATAATTAGGTCGTAGCTTCACAGGAAGTTTTTTTTTTTTTTTTTGTACAGTAAATGAGGCTAAACAGAAGGGATGAGAGAGGCGCTGTATATCCGCCTCTGGGGGAAATGTGCATGTGAGAGTGTGTTTGTGAGAGAGACAGAGAAAGAGGAAGAGAGAGAGAGGGGGTTTGTGTGTGACTGCTCATGTAGTTTCTCCTCAAACGTCTCTGACTGCATTCTTCTCTTGGCGGGTGGCGCGAGCACAACGTCGGAGAGAGAGAGAGAGAGAGAGATAGGGGGAGAGTCCGAGAAGAAGCTGAAACTTCACTGCAGACCCTCCTGCGCAGGTTGGTTCAACCTCTATAAAAATCTTATAATATTCTTATGATACTTGTGCGTCTGCGGGGACTCGGTTTTGACCTGACCGTGCTGACTCCTATTATCTCATCTCCAGCATCAGCAGGATGTTCCTCCAGCTCGTTGTGTTACGCGATATAACTAGTTTTTTTTTTTTTTGCAGTGATATTCGCACACGCAGCATCCTCTCCGGCTTCCTCCATTCATCTTTTCTCGTAGAAAAAAACCCGCAGACCTTGACACTAACGTTACAGCGCGTATTCCCCAACTACAGGCACCGGCATCGATATCAGCGGCCAGAGCAGATGAACCGACTCTTTACAGGACTCAGATGTCAGCTTAATTTCGAGACACTTGCGTTGCAATCGTTTGCTCTTTTTTCCTGGAAGCAATATCACCCCTAATGTCCAGGTCCGTGGAGGCTTTCCGTGTGTGTGTGTGTGTGTGTGTGTGTGTGTGTGTGTGTGTGTGTGAAGGTAGAAATGTTTGATTGCAGCAGAGATGAAAAGAGTCAGAATACAACCTGCTGGCCGACTTGAATCCTAGAGATGGGACTTCATAGTAGTAACGACACCAGGCAGACGTTCCAAGCAAGAAGCGCGAATGGAGGCTTTTACCTGGCAGCCATACAGCTTGGCTGACTGTCCCTGTCTGCAACCTGGGACATATTGAAGTAGGAGCTCGCAGGCTGCCAGGTCACCAAACCTGAAAGGCGACACCCGCGTCCACGTGAGGAAATAGCTTCACACCAGGACTATTTTTTACTTCAGGCGGTGCGCCGGCAGTGGACCCACTGTCCTCCTCATTGTAATGCAGCACAGGCCACTAACACCACGTAGATAAACTGTGTACCCAGCGGGACCCGGTCTGGCTGGTTTGGTTTGGTTTGGTTTGGTTTGGGGGGGGGGCAGATGAAGAGAAACACAAAGTACTTGCGAGATTGAGAGACTTTTTTTTGTCTATTCAACGGCTTGCGAGCGCGCGGGTGCGCGTGCGGCTGCCAGATAAAGCCTTTGAAAAACCTGAGGTAGAAATAATACTGGAATGAAGAAATTAACATGAAATAAAAAGAGTAGGTCAAATATAACAGAGCTCATTCAAATCACCCCCCCCCTTACTGGTTTGTATTTTTTCTCTTATTGTTACCATTCAATTGTTAAACAATATCTAGTTTGATCATAGACTACTCTTTATTTTTCCTCTCAGGCTATAATACTGCAATTATACTACAGTGTACGCTGCATAGTGTATGTAGTGTAATGAGCAAACCATCGTGTGAGTTGTTCTCTTACAGGATGGATTATTATAGGCTAGTTAGCTCTACGAACATCGGGGGCTACAACCTGTGGCGACGCTGCATCCATAGGCGCCTTGATTATGGTTGGGGTCATGACAGGGAAGCTCATTTGAACGAGAGAGAGGCAGAGGTAGAGAGAGAGAGAGAGAGAGAGACCATGTGGAGAGCGTGGTGGTTGAGAGAGGAAGAGAGAGAGGGAGCGTGGTTGAGAGACACTGTTGAATGCAGTGCATATGGTCTCGTGACGTAACTCTCTGACAACATTGCCTCTCTCTCTCTCTCTCTCTCTGTGAGTGTGTGTGTGTGTGTGTGTGTGTGTGTGTGTGTGTGTGTGTGAGAGAGAGAGAGAGAGAGAGAGCGCGCAGCTCAGGATTAGATCCGGCATACCCTAACCTACAAGCCTTGTCATCTCCGATGCCTGCCTAAAAACGCGCACCGCGACACGCGAACAACGGCCACAGTGAACAATGAACGCGGTGACCGCCGCCACCTGCCTGCTCGTCGCCGGCTTCAGCTGCTACCTCTACGGCAGCGATGTGTTGTTAGCGCTGCTCCGTGTCTCTGTTGCAGACCCCTCCATGCCCGAGCCGGGAGCTGCTCCGCGGCGGAGCCCGCAGGGAGTCCCCTACGCCGACCTGCAGCACATCGTCAACGCCGACGGACTGCACCTGTTCTGCCGCCACTGGGAGCCCGCCGGCCCGCCAAGGTCAGTGGAGAACGGGGAGGAAAGACTAGCAGGGAGCGTCCGTTTCACTCTATCGGTACCTCTGTGTGCGTCCACTAAGCTCGGTGGAGCAGCCTATAGCCGGTAGCGCGGCAGTCGGGTTCATTTTAGGTGCTGTTTCAAATTGTTGTTCTGTGCTGTTGGGGGGGGGAAGTAATCCTATTGACATGGCTGATTTCAGCGCTTGAGTCACATGAGGACTTCAACTTTCTTAAGGAGTCCTGTATGTTAATCCTTAGACCTGTGTGTGCAGTCCAGCTGCAATCGAAGCAGGCGGTGTATACCATAGTGACCCTACCTGCACACTGGGAGTGTGAAACCGACACCAGTGTGAGCAAATCCACCCGAGTTTTTACTTTCATTTTTACGGAGGTTTCGATGCCACTCAGCAGCCGACCGTCAACTCTCCAATCAGCATTCACCATCTTCTATATGCCGCCCCAGTGAAGTCCACACTACACCCTCTTCTGTGTTGAACCTTTTTTCCTCGTTATTTTGATCCTCGCATGGGGATTGTTAAAGATCTTCAAGCTATCACTCAGTAGCCTAACCGTGTTAAATGCAGATGTAGAAGTTTGGCCTAGGTCCATGCATATAAAAACACATCATCCTCACATAGAGGGAGCTTATGGTTAGTCAGGCTGCAGTCCTGGTCTGACCTCTTTTTTTAAGAAATCAGTTTAGTTCATAAATCCAACACAAAAAAACTAAAAAAAATGAAAAAGTGAAGTTAAATTGAATCAGTCTGTAGAAGTCTGTAGTAAATCTGTACGGTTAAGTCTCATTCAGTGACCCAAGCTCGTTAATAAAATTATAATTATGTTAATCTCTTCATAGTGGCAAGCAACAGATGCACCAGTGCCTCTTACTGGGTCATGACCCCATAAAAAACCACGAAAAACAGGGGCAGTTACTTATTCAGACCACTAAACAAGTTAAAACTTAACTTTCTGTCTGTGTTGAGTTGTCACGCACATGCCGTGGCTGACAATAAAAGGCTTTTCAAAACAGAACTAATGACACATTCAACACCATGAATGTATATTCACCTGCATCACAATCAACAACATAAATATGAAATAATTCCGCTATCTTAAACCGGAGAAAGTGACAGATTTCACATCCTGGTTAATGTTGACCCAGAATAGACTGCAACCCTTCATGTCACAAATTAGGACCTGGTTTATAGAAATCTTCACAGTCCACAACACAAATGTAACACCCTTCAGGAGATCACAAATTCGGCTGCAGGAGTCTCCTGTGGAGTATGGTATGTTTTGTCAGTCTGAGCTGCAGTGGAAAAAGCTAACTTAGGTGCTTTTTGTGTGTATAGCTTAGTTTCACACAGTTAGTTACAATACGGCGCAGATTTGACTACGTTTAAGGAGCACACAAGGAAACGGATGAATATGAGCATTAGAACAGAGTGTAGTTTCGCCCTCACTTCGTTTTGAAAAGCCCAACTTTCCAAACAGGAGGACATGCTGACCGACAAATGTCAACATCTGTCTCATCATACTCACAAACCTTTGTGTTTTGCGGGTTTTCCTTGTGGCTGATTGGGATTATACTGTCAACCCTCTTGAACAGCATCACAGTTCATTTGCAAAAAGCCCGAGACCCTGATTCATCAGGCATTCTGGTGTGTGAAAGAGTGTAACTGGCACTGTTGTCTCTTTGCCAAAAAGACACCAAACGACACAACTAGATGATTTATGGGTCCAGCACTTCTGACTGATTTAATTGTGATATTTTCCACAGCCTGCTGTTGGAGGCCCCCCTGGCTATGCACTTCCAGCTGTTTTAATTCCAGCTCTCCACGCACATGTCTGTGGCAAAGCATGAAAATGAACACAGATGTCACATTTGAACTCTCACAAACCACGTAGTTGCGTGCAGGGTGAGAGCATGTAAGGAATGAGATGTGACAGAAACCGGAGGCGCGCAAAACATCTGAAGTCGAGATATTACTGATCAAACACACAGCCACTCATGCACTCATCCTTGATTTATTCTGAATTTGTACATGTGGGTGCTTGTGTACCTGTGTGTAGATATCTATGTGTGTAAGTAAAAATCCTTGGGAATGTTGTTTTTGTGTTAGGAGGTGCTATTGAACTTCTGCACCTTATGTGCTCTGTCAGCTCTTGTTAATGTGGAACAAAAACATTTGACCTTATTATTGCCCACAATGCCAGTGAGGACTGAGGTCTTACTGGACTCACACAGAAGCCCTTTCCCAGACTGTTGCCCACACTCCCACATGAACAAAAATCTACTCATGCCCCTGTTGTACCTGCTCATAATGTGTGTTTTAAAACTTGTAGTCTTTTCAACAAAGAGTCCTGGAAATACATAGCTCTAAAAATGTCTCCTACTCTTCCTGCCAAAAGCACTAATTAATCAAATAACCACTGCAAATAAATTTTGTCCTGCAAATCATGTATTTTGGAAGTAAAAAGCTGAATGGCTGCAGGCTTAAAATAGCTGCAGATCTCTCTGCGCTGTAACTGTTTTAGAGCTGAGGCTTTGCATGGCTTATATAAGAGCCTTTTTCACTGGAGGCCAGCCAGTGACCACGCTAAAAATGCACGCAGTCACCGTGGTACAGAGAGACACGCAAGAGTCCATGAAATGTTGTGTATTGGCTGCTACCAATATTTGTGTATCGATATTTTGTGTCTGATTTGCATGCAGTGGACCCAAATTTAATAATTTCCTTTCCCCAGAATGTGAGCATTCAGCAAGTCCACAAATAATGTATACATACATGTATCACAGTGAAAAGGCCCCAGAAGCTGCATTTGGACTTTCACAGGATCTTTACACTAAAGCCCAGACTAATGAAATTCTTTTAGCTAAACTAGCAGCTCCTACAGACTGGGTGAGGTAGGCTTATTGCAGGTTTTAGAAGATCCTAAAAAATTGGTTTACTGGTCTTAATATGTTTTCGTGTATCACACTGTAATTATAGTTCTGAGTGATCAGCTTCTTCTGAACATGCTACCATCTAAATTTCTTAAGGAAAAAAGTTACACACAGAATGTTATCAGATTATAAAACTGCTGAGTACAAATCGAAACACTCCGGCGTCTTTTCTACCATACATCCTACACTTAAGAAATTCTCTGATACACACCTCCTGTTGTAACGCAAGCTCTGATGTTTCACACTACAAGAGCTGTCAGTGGTCCGGAGGATGGATCCTCCAGACTCACATCTACCCAATCACTGCAGGAGTCACGTTGGTGATTCAATACAGTGTGACATGGCTTGTCAGAACCAAATTTATGAAATCTGAGGCTCTGTAGATGTGGCTTAGCCAGAAGCTTGTAGCGTTATTATAAGCATTTAAGATAAAAAATGGTTGTGGCACTTGGTATGAATACGAAATAGGAATTAAAGGTTGTGGATGTTTTTAAAATGCAGGTTTCAACGGAACTACATCTCTAAAATGCTATACTTTATGCCAGAATGCATGAGTTTTAGGCTTATAGATTTTTAAAAAAAAAGAACACACATTTTTTTTTTTTTTTTTTTTATAGAGAATAGTTTTTCATCAGCCAGCCAGTAGCAGCTGGTGCAGAAAACTACAGACAAGAGATGAACAGTTTAACAGTTTACTCAGACAGCTGCCTGGAAGCTAAAACTCAAACTCCGAAGATATTACAAAACGTTTTATATAGATGTATGATTAGGCGTTGGATTTATGGATGATTATGGTAATATGTGAGGATATAGTGACTTCTGATAATATCCTACCGCTGGCTGAAAGTCATGTGGTTAGTGAATACTCAAAAACAACCCGGCATAGACCTGCAAATAACAGTTATGTTATTGATTTTGATCAATTGATAGATTGACTGATGATTATTTTCTTAATTTATCAATGAATCATTTGGTCTATAAAATGCCAGAAACATCCTGACGGTTGAGGGGATGGAACCAGTGAATGTTGGGCGCTTTTGCTTGAAAATGGCTTAAACGGTTCAAGCGATTATCAACCAAGTTGCAGACGATTCACCATGATTGTCAATACCACTAGACTTGTGATGTGATGTGCTGCACTTTGCCATTTATTGACTCAACTACCTTCACCAACTGTAGGCCAGACAGTTTATTGCGTGGCTTGTCTTTTTAGCAGAAAAGCGGAAATTAAGAAGACTGTTTTAATATTGAATCTCACACTGAGTGGAAGGGAAAGACCAATGCAGAGTGTGTTCTTTACCTTTGTGTGAAATGACAGGGTGGTTGGGAGGTCTTGAAAAGGCTGGGCGACTTCAGTTGATTGTTACACTCTGTGGCAATCAAAAAAGATTAAAAACGTCCATTTAGTTTTCAGTTTGTTTTCTCTATTAATGATTTTAGCAGAAATCCAGCCAGCCATCCTGGTCTATCTTAGTTAACATTTCTTTTTGTAGTTTAATAGTGAAACTGTGTGATGAATTTGGGGAGGCTTTGAGATGAAGCTGTTGGACCAAAAAGTCCCAAACATGATATGATGGCCACTTGGCAAAGCTGGTAGATGAATGATAAAACATGGTAGCAAAAGCAGGTGAATGCAGGTGATAGATTTAGATTAAAAAAAAAAAAAAATAGCACTAATTAGGACAAATATGGACTGGTCATATATATGTACTCCGAGGACAGTAAATTTAAATGATATCTGACGTATGCTGAGTGTGCAAAACATCAGCATAACCTTCCTGATATTGATTTTTATTGTTACTCACTCACTAAATGTTTCATCTCCTTTCCAAAGTTGTTTTCTTGATATTTGTTGTTTAAACTGGGAATCTCAAAATTGTATAAAGGGAATTGTAATTCTTTCTGTTGTGTTTGTTTTATTGTGGGAGCTGGTTAGATATTAGTGTAATGTACAGTATCTGTAAGTTTTCACATGGATATTACTGTTTTGTGGAATGAACATGAACTTGTTGGCAGTAAAAACTAATGTTAATGTCATGTTGTGTGTGTATTACATGTAATATGCAGATATGTCACTGTCTTTATTTGAAATGTTTATTGTACTGATGTGTGAGTATGAGATAGGGTCAAAGGTCATGGGCTCCTGAAAAGCCCTTTGACTAGAACCAGGAAGTAGGTGAAAGGTGGAGAGGTGGAGGGGAGGGGCATCAGCAATGATTGACAGGTGTTCCAATAGACGTCTAACTAGGGCTTTGAACCCTAATCTTTGTTTACAACTGACAGTCACAAGCACACACACTGCTTGTGCAAATGGTGTCACGATTTTTCCACTGGTGGTGTCTTGATGAGTTTCTTTCCCTGTTTGTGTTTCTGTGGTTGGGCTTTTTAATTTCCCTGCTGCTCGCTGCCGCTGTTAGGCCTGTCAGAGGACGATACTTGACGAACATAAAAGCTTTGTAACGGCTCCCTTCCCGTTTTTGCCTCAGGGCAAATTTTGGCTGAATAATGCGGTCTATAAAATGTTAGGACCACTTGTATTTCCATAAAATTAAAAGAGAAGGTGTTTCCAGGTGCCAGCTGTGATCATTTAATGTTAGTTAATATGAAAAGGAGACAGAGAAAAAACAGTTTTATATTTTCATTCCCCTGATCATGCTCACAGTGACTTAATGATTTAATTAATAATCTAACAGTAAATTACAATTCCCGCATCAGTAACAGCACTTGCAGCAGCCTTAACATTGAGAGTGTAAATAATTGTCAAGGTATTCTATATAATTCTTATGATTTCCATAAATCAGCTTAACTTCTGCTGGTATGCAGATATATGAAATGTTAGGATAGATTAAATGTAATCTGATTATGCCTGTGGGAAGAGTGCAACAGCAAGTTGAAAAATTCAAATCAGGAACAAAGAAAAGATACATAAAAAATACAGTTACATAAGAGGAGAGCAAAAAGAATTATACAATCATACAAAGCTGCACAGAAGAAAATGTTCAAAAAAGTTTGGATTCCAACAGTCACAAGTGAAAAATAGCAGGGGTGGTATCAGAGGCAGTATTTCTTTTTATTTAAGGCAGAGTAGTGTATAATATAAAAGGTGAAATATGTTCATAAGACAAAAAAAGAAAGAAAAAAAAGCATATTTCTCATCGAATTCCTGTTGTGTTCCAGCATGAAGATGGATAGGGTGTAATTTGTCTATGTATCTACAGATGAAAGGTTGCGGTGGGCTTGTGATGACACACGGTCGGTTTGCATTGAATGCTGAGATTCGGTATCAGTTGGCTTCATACCAAACCCTACAAGCTGGCAGTTTTGAACAATGAGAAAGCTATCAAAAAACTCTGCACATGCATCTCATCACGTAGTTTACTGTTAAACTTTTCACGACAAGCAGATGATTTCATTTTATTTTTTTGCAAATGCAACACAAATGAAATGCCTCCAGCTCTTGAGTTTATACCACTGTATTGACCTCTATACTCTGCAATGAAGAAAAATGTTTTTGTCTATATTTTAGGTAATTTCCGGTTTATTTTTTCATTTTCACAGGTTTCTGTCTCCATTTCACTCCATCACAAACAATTTCCTCTGTCTCTCTTGTGTGTTTTTCTGTTCAACACACACTCACACTCTTTCTATAACGACTCCCTCATTTCTGGCTTTCTTTTCCATACCGGTTTGTCACACTTCATCCCTCTCTCTCACCCCATCTTGTTTTCCACCTGTCACATTGTTCTGCTCTGCCATATCCACTTTGTTTTGTTATAAGTGCATCAGCTCTTCCTGGCACCAAGCAATAAACAGTTTCTTACAACATCTGAAAGTGTCTTAAACAGTATTGCAATCTCTTGAATTAAGCAGAATACAGTTACATTGCAATGTTTGTGCTTCCTGTCCCATTTTAGGTTACTGTAATACTATACAATACTGTAATTATACATCCATGGTGGCTACTGAGAGAGCTAGTTGGTGAACTGGCAAGATAACAGCAGGTACGCATGCTAGCACTTGGAATTCACCACAGTGCCCAAAGATTCTTTCTATTTTCTATATACTGTGCCATTTAGTCATCCTGACATGTTTTTTTCTTGGGATTGTACATCATTTCATTCTAAAAAAAGAGTTACTGAAGAGGGAATAGAAGCTCGCAGAGCTGACAAGCCCGCTAACTGCTTGCTAACTGTCAGTAAACAAGCTTGTCAGCTTGGTTGCCAATAAGTTTTTCACAGTTTACTCAAAACACGGATTTGTACCATTGACTCCTGTGTCATACCGGTCTGCAAACCATTCATCTTTTGTGGAGTAGTTTATACTCCAACAGAGGAGGACTCCCCAGCTCTATGTTCCCTTTTATAGTTTTTTGAAAGCTATTGATGTCTTGTCTCCTCTCTCTCTCTCTGTCTGACCCACAGTATGTTTACTCGTTCTATCTTTGGTCCTTGCTTCTTTCCCCTTTCCTTTAATCTTTGCCTCTATATTTCTGTACTTAACATGCACCCCTTTAACTGTATTTCCTAGCAGTGACGTGGTCGCCCACCCACATACATATATGCACACATACGCACACACACACACACACACACACACACACACACACACACACACACACACACACACACTAACAGACACACACACACACACACCCTGAGCAGCACACCCTTGGGGAAGCTCTTCAAAGAAAGTTCAGCAATTTATTGTTTTTCCTAGACTCACTTACACTTTTATATGTGCAAGATGAAAGTAAGGGGACACATGCACGCGCGCACATGTGCTCATCCTCTGGCTCCTGCCAAGTCCGGACACATGGACACCAAAATCTCCAGTGTTAATCACACTAGAGCTTCTCAAACACTACAGTATGTTTATATAAGGCCACAACAGCAAAAGCTAATTAATCACATCCCAATGTTGTTGAACAGTTGGCTCGCATTTTTGAATGTCAAATAAAATGTTACTGAAAAATGAAAACTGCTTAACAGTGTCTGATGTGACTCTGGGTCAACCGTTTTCATAACTATGTACAAGTGTTAATTTAACACTAAGCTAGTGGATATGCGTATCTGGTCTACACCAGAGGAGTTAATTCAGAGGCCTTGCACATCTACACAGATATTTTCAGTTATTCTCTCAGATTAAACCTTGTGCTGCCCAAGCAGGTGCAGAAAATCAAGTGAGTCAGGCTGGTAGAACACCTGCACCTCACAGTAGGAAAGGCACAGTTGTTACTCATAACATTAATGCTGACTCTGTTATATTCAGGTGTCTGGGTCAGCCATGACAGTGTGACAGTGAGCCAGCATGCACAATGTCAGGAACTTGAAACCGAAGCAGCTAAACTGAAATCAGCCATCAGTAATGTGATTATTTACACCTGTGCTTTCTTACTGTGACATGTCAAAATGTCTTTCATGGAAAATGCCTATTGTTTACCTGTAATTCAGGTGATCTAGGACAGGACAAATAATGTTGTGAAAAATAATGGAAAACTCATAGAATTTCATATCAGGGTTAGTAGAAAACCTTCCAAGGATTTTGTTGTTCTTCATCGTACGTGTGGGCATGTGTGAAAATCAGCTAGACACCTGAAATGCCTAATATTTTGAGCTTTCCATGTAAAATTCACTGAAAGTGTAGAATGTGGCATTTGAGCATCGTTAGAAGATTTGTGAGTTCCCAAATAATCTTGGAGTAGCCGGTCAGCACTGCATTAAGGGGATTAGGGTCTTGGCTTTGTTTTGGGCCTGTGGTTGTTTGGCGTAGCTGTGAGTAAGGCCAGAGGGAGGACTAAACTCTCTGTTGCTCACTCTGTGTTTTAATAGGGCTGGTTATAAGCCATGTTGTTCCAGCAACTGAAACGGTGTGGGAGACAAGTGGGTCTCCGGTTCCCATGAGAGATGAGAGAGTGAAGAGAGACAATGAGGAAGGAAAATGAAAAGCCTCTTTTCTTATTCCTGGAAGATTAAAATATTTCTGTTACACACAAAATAATCAATATGTCTCTAACCTCAGGATAACCATGTAAGGGATAATGCACAGTTAGCCTTTAAGGGCAATGAGTACAACTTAGGATAAAGTTTAGTGTTAATGTGTAGCTGCTTCCACTTTCAAAGCAAAGACATCCACCTCTAAACATTATTGTTTATATCAAATACAGATAGTGATGGAACTATTTTTATAACTTGATTAGTTTACCAACCGAAATTAATTAACACCAATTTCAACAACATTTCAGTTATTAAGTTATTTATTTTCATGTTTATCTTCGTCAGGAAATTTTATCACCTTAGACATTTGGTGAATACTGCCCCTTTTTTGCTCGACAACATTTTCGTCTATAAATCATCCACTAAGAAGGAACCGCGAAGAAGTGAGTCTGGCAGCTAGAAGCCAGACCAGTCGTGAGAGTATGGGGAGTGGTGTAGATGATGATGTCACTCTCAACCTCTCTAAACTTCTGCAACTTGTCAGGAATAATTCAATTCAGTACTGCAGGGGTTCAAGATACCAAAAAAAAAGCAGAGTTCTGTGACAGCAAAAGGCCTATAGATTTAGCCCAGAAATGAATCCAGACACTGACTTTGGAGGAATGTTTAAAAGAAACTTAACATTTTCAAACCTGCCATGTTAAATAGTCTTTTAACAGGGGAGGTGTGCATTTTGTCCTCTCAGGTGAAGGAGGAGTTCAGGTTGATGTTTAAGCAAAGTAGTAAAATGCCAAAATGCCAAAACGTCACAGCTTATTGAAATAACAATTGTTCCAAGCAAATGCCTCTTGAGCCTTACCAGACTGCTCTTAGCAAAGTGGAAAGTGGCTTTGCACGGCTGAGCCAACATACTGTTGATGCCTGAATATTGTCACTTTTCTGCAGATGCCTGTAGTTGAATAAATATAGACATCTCTTAAGATGAAGATCTCTGGGTGATTCAAAGTTTAAAACAAAAAAACAAAAAAAAGTAGACTTTATATCTCCTACTGTCACCAGATATTTTGCCTTTATTTGATTTTTTTTCTTTCTCTCTGGCAACTCAGAAATACTTGAAGCTGAAATTCACAAGAGGAAGCAAAAATGGAGAAAAAAGTGAGAAAGAGGAGGACAGAGAGATGACTGAGCAGACCAAAGAGGTATTTAGAGAATAGAGGTTGGACACAGTCTTAGAGAGAGAAAGACAGCAAATTACAAATGTCACATTATAACTCTGGTTTTCAGTGGCGTGCGCAGTGTGTTGTTCACTGTACAGTCGTCTTTACAATGAACCCAGATTAGCCCCATTAAACCCCTGCTGCCCTATGGCATGTGTGTTACAGAACATTATATCTATACAAAGACAGTCATTCACACACACTCACAGACACACACATGTATACACACTCACTGAGCCAACAAGTGCAGAGGAAGTCTTAACCCGAGGCGTTGGCTTTCTCAAAGGAGGGAAAGAGCAGCAAGTGAAAGTGGAGTGATTTGCCAATGAAGCCTGATGAACAGCTAGTCTTATTTTACTCTTCCTTACCCCCCCACCGCCGACACCACCCCGCCCCGCCTCACACTCTTACTTGCTATCTCACTGTTTCCCTCCGTTCCCTTTTTCTCTGTCGCTGAATACATTTCGGCTAATTGTTTGCCGCTGCTTATTCAAGCTCTCACAGGCTTCCCAGCACTGCTGCTTCTTAGAGAAACAACACTGGAGCATTTCAGAGCTGCTCCGCTGCTAAATATGCAGTGATGGAACAAGTAAAACCTTAAATATCTTTCTCTCAGAGACCGCTGGAGACTCCATTATGCAGCAAAAGGTACCGCTCTCTGAGTAAACATGGAGTTAAACCTCCATTTTGAAGAACATACTTCACATGATGCCTTCTTAACCACGCTTCTCTCTGTCACCATCTCTCCGCCCCGGCTTAAATGGATTTAATAGGTGAAATTAATAAGGGAATATGCTGTTAGCTTTTACATTATGCGTCTGTTTAATGTAGAGAGCATGTTTTTTACATTACGTGTTGGTTCTAGCTTTACCTTTGGGCCATGTTTGACAAAAATCACATTACATACAGTTTGCGATGAGACTGTTGAGGTGCCTTAAATTAAAGGTAGACAAAGACCTAATTGTCCAAATGGCCAACCACAAGGGCTCTTCGATGTTATCGTTAATTGAAAATGTAATTTCCGGTATTGTGTATCATAGAACATTGGCATATTGGCAATGTTGACACACCTCCGCTGTTGGTATAAGGCACAAAGAAAGCAGTAATACCACATACTACATACACTGTCACTGTTTACCTCAATAACACACTACTAGATTCTTTACAGTGCTTTTGCACATACTAGCAGAGCTTCCTCTCAATGCCCAAGTCATGTATCGTATGGCTTAAGTATTGTAATATATATAATGGATATAGCTTTTGAATACCATTCACTGAATTTCTTACTTTTTTGTAGTTATTATATTAAATCATTCTTTATCTGTTTCCTACTTCTTTAGACTGTCTGGTGTACTGCTGTATCACATGATTTCCCCCCTGGGTATCATTAAAATCTGATCTTTATAGTAACTACATTAAAAGTCCTTATTGTAGTACGGTACATACCAAAATATCAGGAGAAAACACCACAATAGTCACCATATATACTATATTGACTGACCAGCAACGGACACAGTGGATTTAAAATATGATATGATGATACATTTCCACAATTCTGCATAAACTATGAAAAGCCCTCTGAATGACAGCTTTGCTTTGCTTTGACACAACTTTGCCACAGAAGAGAGATAGTAAGGTAACTGTTAAGTGAATTTCAATTGAAACATATGCCAAAACATGCAAAATACAAAGAGTACGCCTCTATAGGCAGGGTTGAGACAAAGAAAAATTTGCCCGCTGATCATAAAACACCGGTGCTCTACATAGGAAAATATGAGCCCCCAAAAAATGCAAATAAAAATTAGTCTTACACCATGTCAGTTACGTATGAGATAAAATCCCAGCTCATTTTACTGCATAAGAGAGCAGGGATGTCATGGCTGTTTTGCGTGTATTTATGGGCCACACTGGGTGTTACTGGATTCCCTCTGTTTCTGTTTTCAGTTGGGCAGGCAGGAGTGTGTTGAGTCAGATCTCTCGTCCTAAAGGACTTTATCAGTAAATCAAGGAAGCAGGACACTCCCATGCAGAAAAATGCAAATATTTGCTGTTTGTTTGTCTCTGTGTGAGAGAGTTAAAGAGAGAGAAAAGGACACCAACTGTAGGTCTGCATTTACAAAAGTCTGAATAAACATTTTTCTCTCCTCTCTCATCCTCTCAGGGCTCTGGTGTTTATTGCCCACGGGGCTGGGGAGCATTGTGGGCCCTACGATGAGATTGCACAGAGACTGAAGGAACTGTCCCTGCTGGTATTCGCACACGATCACGGTGAGTCACCAACACGCACCTCACGTTACATTAATTCATACATACATTTACACTTTCACTCATGGTTGCCCTTGCATTCATCAGTAGTTCACACACAGCACATAGCTTGTGCATAGCTTCAAAGAAAAACCAGCATCCCCCTCTCCGTCTGATAACCGTCCTTGGTAATTGTTGAGGGAAGTAAGCCTGTTAGAGAAAATTAATTAGGCTTAGGGTGGTACATTGCTCTATTGTTCCCCTGCAGTTCCACTGTGTGCATATATGTGAGTGTGTAGGTGATGTGCTTTTAATGCACTGCCAAGAAAAACGTCATAAGTGTTGCTTTGCCAAGTGGGAGTGGAACTTTTGGCTCGGTTCAGCTTTCAGAGGAAGCACTGGATGAACTGGTTCTGAGCGAAGAAAACAAACAGACCAGTCACTCATTAAACTGGGGTGACAGGCTTTTAGCTGAGTCTCATTACCATACAAAAATAACCATAGGCAGGTAATGGATTTGCATTTTTTTCAAGTTCCATCAAGTTAGTATCATACAGTGTCTCAATAGGCTTTAGAGGTTCACACAGCAGACCCAGCCCAAGTTCTCTAAGACAAGGAAGAACATCCCCAAAAATCGGGGAATGTGGTCTTTTCTTGCCAGGTTGAAATCTTCAGTCAGTAGTCTACCTACTGAAATATTTCCACAAAAATTGGATGAAATGCAATGGACTTTTGTACAAACATTCACGGTTCATAATCACCAGGTCTATTTTTTTTCATTTGTCCAGTACTTTGCTTTATGACCAAATTTCTGCAAAACATTCCCATCAGCCTCAGCTGTACTTCAGCTGTACCTCAGTGGTAATTAGCACAAATGGCAAACATGGTAGACATTTTAGCCTACCTGCTACGCATCAGCATGTCAGTATTGTCTTTGAGCTAAATGCTGCGTACAGCCTCAAAGACCGGCTACTGTAGCATGGCTGTAGACTCTGGAAAAATGTACTTTGTGTTTTTCAGTTGATATTTGAAAAAAAACTGCTTGTGTTTCACCATTTGTTGTTTTCCCAACAATATTCTCACTTCGAACAGAAAATGAGTAATGGGCTCAAGAAAAAGGACTGGAAAGACACAGAAGGGGACAAAGAGGCATAAGCAAAACTGCCAGCTTGATGGTAATTAGGATAAAGCAAGGCAGTGTCTTTTCAGCCAAGCCCACGGGGGAAACTGTATCGTTGTACTGGGCAGGTCTTAGATACAATAGGAATGTGTGAACTCGTGACTGGGCCGCAGAGAAAATCCTGCAGGAAAAGAGCGGCGTGTGTGTTCGCTACACTCTTCTACAGATCAACAACAGTAGAGAGAGAGCGAGAGGGAGACAGGATGAGAAGGCAAAGAAATGAAGTCTCAGCTGTAAATTTGCTAATATTTACAGAGGTAGAGATCTCAGTGAAGAGCTGGCTGAGATAATAAAATAGGCAGTGAACGATAAGGACGACTGAGGCTGCACACAAAGGAGCAGTTTGTTCAGTGGCTCGCAGTAAAATGTCACACTGTTAAATTGAAAATACTGAACTGGAACAAGTCTCTGTAGACACTAGTTTTTCATCTATCTCTAACACACACACACACACAGACACACACACACACAGACACACACACACACACACACACACACAGACACACACACCACCTTGGGCAGCTCCTTATAGAGTTCAGCAGTCAAGATCTTCAACTTACTCGTCTTATATCACACTTTCTTCTGTCTCTCATGTCTCTCATCTATTTCTTTTTCACTCACAGCCGGCATAGACAGGAGGTTTCTTCCATCTGGCACACACCGCATCTATTTACCTGTCAACATTATTTGCAGACCAACCTTCAAATTTCTCTGATACACAGGCTGGTCAAAAATTTTGAAACTCAAGAGCTGACGCACATATATCATCTTCCATTTGGTAGAATGTGGATAGAGAAATGCGTAACGTTTGATGTGTATATAAAAACTCCTGCACCAGCACTGACATTTTATTATCAGGCAATGGTGAAATATTCATAATGGATTGTTTGTGACACGCACAGATAACAGCAGAGTAGTAAACATCACCAGCCTAATGCTGCTTGGTGCTGCACTTATCATGTTTGTCTCCTCATTGCATTATAGGAAAATAATGGAATTTTGACAGTTAATTAGATCGGTGCAATTAGCCAGTCCACAGTAAATTAATCAATAATTAATTGAATAACTTAATGAAGTCATTTATCAAGCAAAATCGTTTTCAACACTTTTAGCTTCTCGAATGTGAGGATTTGTTGCTTATGTGCAGTAACACTTTACTTTAAATCTCTATATTTAGCATTTTTCAGGCAGTATGCACATATTTGATAAACGGTTTTGTATGCAGCTATACATTCATTATTAAACACATATCTGTTTACAACTTCATTATATATCTGTTGGTGCTAATCTTGGCGGTCTGTCAAATAAAATAAGCAGGCTGCTAGGAATGTAAGGGGTAACATTTAATACTAACCTCTGTTTTGAAAATCGAGTCAAGAATGTTGTTCAGTCTTGTTTCATCCAGCTCAAGATAATTTATAAAATAAGGTCATTTTTATCAAGTGATGACTCAGAGAAAGTTGTTTATGCTTTTATCTCTTCTCGACTTGACTATTGCAATGCACTTTACTCGAGTATCTGCCAGGGTTTCATCCAGTATCTCCAGTTGATACAAAACGCTGCCGCTCGACTCGTTACCGGGAAAAAGAGGCACGAGCCCATCACCCCTGCGCTTGCCTCCCAACACTGGCTCCCTGTTAGATTTCAAATAGATTTTAGAAGTTTTAAGGCCTTAAATGCCCTAGCACCTCAGCACCTCTCTGATTTACTGACCTGGTATGTGCCTTCCTGATCTTTGTGATCCGTGGTTGGAACCCTGCTGGTTACTCCCAGGTCACAGGGATCGCTATTAGAGCCCCCACACTATGGAACTCTCTGCCTACTGAACTCAGACAAACCAGGTCTTTAGCTTCTTTTAAATCTCTTCTTAATACTTTTCTCTTTGTAAAAGCTTTTGGAAATGTTTGGCATTTTTATTTATACTTTGTTCCAATTTATCTGATCCTATTCATTTAAATTTTTTTATTTCCTCTGTGCTCATTTTTCTGCTTTTCCTTTATCTGGTTTTATTTCTTTTAAAGAAAAAGTGCTATATAAATAAAGTTTATTATTATTATTACTGTTAGTATTATTATTGTTATTATTATATTGTGTTATAAAACATTTATTAGATATTCATGTATTCCTTATAAATGCTAAATACGGGAGCTATGTCGGTCGTTTTTTACCTTGAGCTCAAGGAAATGGCAATGGGCATTTTTCACTACTTCATAGTCGTGATATTTTAGAGACTAAACAATTGATCAGTTAATTAAAAACTATTGAAGAGATTCACTGATAGTGAAAATTATCATTAGTTGCTGCCCGACATCTGTTGCACCATGAACTTCCCGATAACAGTAACAATAATACATTCCTGGTGTGTGGGCAACCCATGGTTACACTCTAATGGTTCTATCCTGTGATGACTGTTGCTATGGTTTGTGTTGCCAGTAAAATAATTTATGCACGTTTTTTTCCAATGCATGCATTTTATCGTATCAGCCCATCTGCATGTTATTAATCTGCACAACTGATCTTATTCTTGTAGCAGAAAAGATGAGTCAACTGGATTTTCAAAACTACAGCACTGATTAGACTCACGCTGACTGCTGGCCTTGTATTATCATCAATTCTAAAATCCAATTAACTTATTACCACGAAAATCAAATGAAAAAAAGCCATTCATGTCAGGGCTGGTTTTTGCGTATTTGCCTGTTTCAGCAGTGGATCTGTGTTCTGCAGTGTTTATGTCTGTGTGTCAGTTATGTGAATGGCTAAGTGTGCTCATGTGTGAATATATTTGACTGTTTTATGTGTGTGTGTGTGTGTGTGTGTGTGTGTGTGTGTGTGTGTGTGTGTGTGTTTGATTGAATGTAATAACAAAAGGGTTTGGATTCAGTGGAGTGTGGGGTTATTAATCTGACATGGGATGGGATATAATGGGCATCGATCTGAAGTTTGCAGCTCTCCATAACTCACCACAGCACTGTGATTGGGTATTGATTTCCACACAGTGATGATCGCTTCACTATTGACGAGCAGAAAAACATGAAGGGTGAAGTCATGCTACCACATACAGTGCACAGTATATTTATAAATACACACACACACACACACTTAAGGTTTGTGGAACTGCACATGCTGTCAATGTTTAGGAGCTCGCTTGTGCTGTTGGTTCAGTGGTCGCCGTGGCAACCAGCCTCACCTCTCAGCCATTGCTTCAGAAGGCTCGAGGAAAAAAAACACGTACATGTATACAGACACACATACATATTCATATATTTTTCCTCCTCTCCATGTCAATCACATTTCTTTCTCCCCTGTCTTCTTCTCTTCTTTCTCCCGTCATTTCTCACTCATCTCTCGCTCCTGCCTTCACTCCCTTTTCGCTTAACTTTGGTGTACATTCATCTTTTTCTCCACTCAACTCGTGTCTTCTTTTCATTCTCTCACTCTTCCTTTCCCGCCCTGTTCTCCATTCCTCTATTTCTCTCCTTCATCCCACCCTTTCCCATCCCTTTCTTCTTTCTCTCATGCCATCCAGGTTCCTCTCCCTCCTCCTCCTATTTTCTCCTCTGTAGACTCGCTTTCTTTGTCAACTGCTTCCTCCATCCTTCCCTCAATTCCTCCTCATTCTCCTTTACTCTCACTCTCATCCCTCCGTCCTTTCTCTATTTCCCCTCCCAATTCTTATTCCTCCTTTTTATCCCTCTCCTCTCTGCTACTTATCCGCACCCCATGTCTCTCCCTCCAATTGTCCTTCCTGTTTTTCATTCACCTCTCTTAAAGTTTTAAAAGAGTAGGATGGATCAATTTGTCAAATGTTCACTGGAAGAGAAGCAAGTGATGTGAACTGCAGCAATGATAGAAAAGCTTCGACTAAAAATGCCTTTTTAGCCATGAAAATGGTGTCATTTCCATCTTTTGGAGGAACTAAAAGGTCAGAAGGTCATAAAAAGGTCAAATTACAGAGTGGGCAAATATTCTATAGCAGTAGGGTACCACTTTCCTCACACGACTTCTTCTTTCTTCTTCCTTCCTCCTTTCCTCCACAGTTGGCCATGGTCAGAGTGAAGGAGACAGGATGAACATCAAAGACTTCCAGGTTTACATCAGAGACTCCCTGCAGCACATCGACCAGATGAAATCCCGCCACCCCGACCTACCCGTCTTCATCGTGGGTCACTCCATGGTAGGATACTGTTTTCTGTTTTCAGCAGCTGGAATAATCCATCCAGTATTTTGTTGTTGGTGGCAGATGATGATGTCTTTTTGCGTTGTGTCACTTTAATCACATTGTTGTACCATACCGTATTCTACGCACGCACGCACGCACGCACACACACACACACACACACACTATTACAGGCTATTTTAATGTTACTGGCACTGTCCATCAGGGACTGCATTTCTCATACATTAAAACACTTAATCACCCATGTTTTCCTGCTTTTAATGACATTTTATTTGGTTTGGCTTGGCTGCAGCACTAGATATATTCTGTATGATGGATAAAGCCCATCGTTCATCTGCAGGAGAACCGTTCAGGGAAGGTTTGCTGAGCTTGCTCTTCTCATTAAACTCCTGTTTAGCTTTTACACAGTGTGACAGATTCTGCTCAGCCTGCAGGTGCTGCTGCTGGTCACTGAAAACCTCCAACAGAGCAGTTACAGGTCCAGTGTCCTGTTCAAGGGCAATGTGATTGCATTTGTTGGCAGAGAAGAGAGACTGTCCTCACTTTACCCAGCCCGTCCAGGACTCTGTGTAATGTTCCATGTAATGTAAAGCTCTACTGACCTTCTGTGGAGTCACTGTGTGTTGTTATTCACTTTTATTCTCAATTTCCCTAAACATTAATGGATAATACATTAATCTGTCAAGTATTTTTCACGGAATCGATTGATTATTTAGTCTTAAAGTAAAAGGTCGGTTAAAAATGAAGCTAAAGCCAGCAGCTGCTTAGCTTAGCATAAAGACTGGGAACAGCTAGCCTGGCTCTCTTCAGTGGTAACAAAATCAGCCTAGTGGCATCTCTAAAGCGTAGAAGGTGAAAATCGGTTAGCTGGCAGAAGTTTTTATCTTCACTCAGCGCCAGGCTCTTTCTCCCCAGTTTCCAGTTTTTTGTGCTAAGCTAAGCAAACCGGCTGCTCGCTGAACCCAAATATTTAATGTACAGATATGGAGTGGTATAAATCTTCTCATCTGACTCTCTGCCAAAAAGCGTTAAGTATATTTTCCAAAATGTTGACCTTTTGCTGTAAATAATTTCACAAAGTCCATGGTATCATCTTCAAATTACTGTGTTTGTCCAACCAAGATATTACAACATAGTATTGAGAGGTTGTAATATTTAGTTATATTCAGCGTACTGCATACTGTACAGTGAACAGGGTTTAAAATACAACATGCAAAACAGTTGCAAATGCAAAAACATATTTCATAAGTTATTAATTTCCCATTTGCTTGAGCCTCCTTTAGTTGTTTCAGGGCTTTTATCTGCTTTTTGGGGGGGTTAAATGGCTTTTAAATTCAATTCAGACAGCAAGCTTTTGAAGAGTCTTTGACATCTACAGAAACACAGTTGAACCAGGATTCTCATTGAGAAAAAAATTACATAACACTTGGACAGAAAAAGCATTAAGGCCGGCCAGGGAACTATTTTTAACTGATCAGTGTTTTTACAGTGTTTTTCACAGAGCTGCATTCAACATCAGAAACCTCTCACTGTTGTGCTCAGTGACCCACTAACTCTTAGGAGAGCTAACAGAACACAAGCAGTAGTGATGAGTTATATAATAAATGATTGCTCTCAGTGGTTGTAGGTTGAATCAATGTGTAGTGCTATGAATTTGTCTCTGCTGGATGATCAAGCTGCTCAGATTCTGTATTCATACAAAGTACATTAATGTTTTCATGTATGCAGCAAGAGTGCAGTTTCTTGTGTTATGTAAAGGAGAAGCTGACTTCATTTCCATTTCATTTTGACAATACATGAAACAATAGTTTTTCTTTGATTTTTTTTTTTTTTAAAACAACATCACCTTGAAACATTTCAGGCTGAACACGGTCTTAAGTCTCTCAGCTCACAGCTAGAGGACCCATTTTTCATTATAGAACTGTTTTGCCATGAAAGCCTTGGAGCCTTGTTATCTCGCAGCCCAGCAGTCATTCAGTGGGCATGGTGGATTCAACAGAAAAATGGTTTTAAGGAAGATATGACGAGCTTTGTTGAAATATATACATATAGACGGGTGACAAAGTTAAGGAAAAACATGAATTGATGAACATAAACCTAACGAATGCAGATGTTTCCACACAGATGCACTGCATGGTACAATTAAGCAATTAGCATCCAATCCTGCTCTGTGGCCTGTATAAAAATGCCGAGGAGACCAAGTTGATTCTGATTTTATATCTTATCGCTTTAGTGCGATATGTAAGGAATAACAAAAGAGCAACTCTTCCTCAGGTGACTGAGAATGTCGATGCAGGACGTGATCAGACTGTGTCAGCAAGAACAGTCCGTCAATAATTACACAGAGAGGGATATTATAGTAGGGTTGCAGTGCATAAACCCCTCATTACAAAGATGGATGCACATTGGAGAGTTCAGTGGTACAAAAATCACTGTTCAACAGAGATGAGGAAAAAAGTGATGTGGTCACAAGAGTCATCCTTCACCATACTCTCCACAAGTGGGTGAGTGCTTGTGTGGCGTGCACCGAGAGAACAGTATAGGCCTCAATGCTTGACCCCTAAAGTGAGGGGGTCCAGTGGCTCTGTTATGCTGTGGAGCACATTTTGCTGGCATGGTTTGGGTCCACTTGTCCCCTTAGAGGGAAGAGTCACTGCAAATCAATACAAAGTTGTTCTGAGTGATCACCTTTATCCTATGATGAAACATTTCTATCTTGATGGGAGTGGTCTCTTCCATGATGACTATGCCCCATCCACAGGACATGTGGGGTCACGGAATGGTTTGATGAGTATGAAAAGTCACCAGATCTCAACCCAGTTGAACACCTATGGGACATTTTGGACCGATATGCTAGACATCGCTCTCCATCAACATCATCATAAGACCAAAGGAGGGAATAGCTTTTGGATTAGTGTTCAACCCTCCATTAGAGTTCAGAGACTTGTAGAATCAATGCCAAGGTGCGCTGAAGTTCGGAATTCATGATCTTGCAATCTGAAATTAAGGATATACAGTTTTTTCAGATCTCCAAAAATGTTCAAATGTTTTAACAATCACCAAAAAGTTTATGCATACAAACAATCTATTTGAGAACTGCGTTTACATGCCAAGGTCAAGTTAGAATTAAACTTCTATGTACTGTACTGGGAAGGCCTTCGCTGAACTTGTCTTGACAAAGTTGCCAAAACTAATCCTTTTCAAATCATTTGAGATCTCAGAGGGATTGACTTAACATTTACCACCGCAGACTCAATGAATTACTGTAGTGGAAGACCCCGTTATAAATGATTTGCTCACACTTGTAGTTTCAGACTTGATAGCTTTAAAGTGAGAAACCCGTTAGATTTCATGAGGGACTTTGTTGTCATTTGTATCTGCAGAATTGATGGCTTATTAGAAAGTGGGAAAACCATGGGTGCTTAGTGAATTTTGTCACATACTTTAATGACTTGTGAAAAGACTCTGCATTTCAGGCTGTTTGCAATCACATTATCTCTTTTCAAAATTAGAAACGTTTGTGTTTTGTGGATTCAGACAAGCAATGTTCAACACTTTGTTTTACTAGCCAAATATTATTTTCAGTAATGGAGCTTTTAGGCTGCCTGATTTACATCAAGCTGTCCTCCATTCAACACAACAGCTTCTCCTTGTACTGTAAAGGAGTTCATATTCACCACTGTCAGTTGGGCTTTTAGATGATTTAAACAACACTCAATTTAATTCTTGAGTCTGCTTTTGCAAACCTTTTATGGCTTGTGAGTTTCCATACAGCATTACTGTATATTTATGTAAAAAATCAGGTTGCGTTCAAAACAATCTGAGGAGCAGAGACACAAATAGTTTTGTGTAAATTAAACTCTGGGATCCCAGATGGAGCTGGGCATCTGTTTAAACACCAGACTGTAAATATTAGGGCAATGCTGTTCGAAGTCACAGTAGTACCTCCCTCCTTTCCTTTTTCTCTCCCCATCTTCTTTTCATCCCCTCTTCCCCCTTTCTTTCCCATCTTTCCCTCCATCTGTGTCATTTCGTCAGATGTTTCTCCTTTTTTCTGTACTAAAGTCGATTATGCCAGTTTCCCTGGTCTTCCATAATCTATTTTGATTTCCTGTCTTCTCATTCCTCCACAGTACTTTTCTGTTTCCCCCCTCCATTTATTTTGCTTAAGACTTTCTTCCCATTTTATTTTTCTTTTCTTTTCCTTTCTTTTTCATCACCCTTGCATCTCCTTTCCTTGCCTTACCTTTCCTTGGGAACAGACCTGGAGTTTGGGAAACCCAACCCAAAGCAAATGTTGTCTCGCTGTGTTTTTACAGCTCTCATTTCCTAGTTTCCCAATGTTGTGACTCCTTTTCCTGTTTCTATTAGCCTCTTCCTCTGCTCCTCCTTTTAACGGGGCCTGGATGGTGCAAAAACCACAAAGACAATGGAAACCACCTGTGGATTCTGCAGTATGTGCAGAGATATTGCTCCAATGATAATATCCTGAGGAGACTGCGGTGCAATAAGTCATAGCGCAAATTTAATAAAGAAAGATGTCCCACTCCTCACCTGCAACACTGCCACTAGTTGGTTTGATCAAATTTAGTAAAGAAAAACAAAAGGTAATGTTTTTTTCTGACAGAGATTCAATTTATAATTTTTTTCCTGTTAAATTCCCCAATGATAATCGAAACAAGGATGAGATGTCAACTTCATGCTTTCCTGAGTGAGGAAGTGTAGATTTAAACAGGTTTCTTCAGCCCTTTGTTATTATTAGCCATGCCAGTCATAGCTCCAAGAAAGGCAGTGTTGGTATGTTGGTCGGTTCACCATTTTGGACCAGACTGAAATATCTCAACAACTATTTGATTGTTTGCCATTGAATGTAGTGCAGACATTAAAGATGTCCAGAGGATGAAGCTTACCTACTTTGGTGATCCCCTGACATTTCATCTTGCGACACCAGCAGGTCAAAGTTCTCACTTATCCAGAGAAATATCCCAACATCTATTAGATGGATTTGCAAAACTTTTGTACAGACATTCATTGACATTCTAGACACTGTATCCTGGCGTCTTTGTTGACCCTGTGGCTTTTCACCTGCTGCCATCCTTAGGTCAAAATTTTAAAGTGTCTCGTACTTTGGTTTACTAACTTTAAATACCTGAGAAAGTAATGACATTCCCATCAGCGTCAGCTACACTTTGTGCTTAGTGCTAATTAGAAAATGGTAGCATACTAACACACTAAAATAAGATGGTAAACATTGTAGCTGTGTCCGAAATCACTCCCCTATTCCTTCGTTCACTACTCCTTATATAACAAACACTCAATAGTTTACTTTATAGTGAACAGTAAATAGAGATTTCAGAAACGAACTAATCATCGTCATTTTGCTTCATCACTGACAGCTGTAATGTTCTCATGTATAAAATGGGGTGCATTGCGTTGTTGGATTGTTAGCAGAAAGTAGTGTACAAGCTTTGGACACTGTGTTATTTGTTCCACTGTTGAATTTTTGAGGACACTATATACTGCACAAATTTCACACTTTAAGTTTGAACACTCAAAAAGATGATGGACAGTGAATATACTGCTCTATACTGTATCGTAAATAGGGAGGAATTTCAGACAAAGCGTATTCATGCTGAACTTCAGCATGTTAGCATCGTGAGTGTCAGCATGTTGTCATGCTGATGTTGGCATTTAGCTCAAATCAGCGCCTCACAGAAATGCTAGCATGGCTGTAGACAATCTCTTCATCAATACTTTTCTATTCGAAATGAGTGAATAACTATATGAAGTACAATTTTGAAAGCGCTGCAAGCTGATTTCAAGAATTTATTTCATCATTTCCCAAAGAAGAATCACACTTTAAGAATATCTAAATATGGGCGAGGAAGTAAAAATGTGAAATAATTAAAACTGACTAAATTCATTTCAGTTACAAATACACACCACTGGCTATCTCACAGTTTTCTCTGCATCCTAAAGCATTAAGCAGTTATTGTGGAACTGGAGCAGTTCGACAGTGTTGTATCAGCTCATGGGAATCCTGGCAAATGCCTCCAGCTCTGGCTCCTTCCCACTCTGCCTCATTTCTTTCATTCTTCACCAGTATTTTGGCCCAGGCTCATTTGTCCTACTTCCTCAGTGCATGACTTTTAATGGTCATTCAACTTAAGGCCTTCAGTCCATTTGTTCAGCTTTTTAACCCTACATCTTTCTCCGTATCTATTACTCATTCAGTTTGATTTTCCCCTGAACCATATTTCACTTTGTTCTATACAATGCTGTTTTTTCAGTTTTCATTTTTTCCTTTTTTACTGAATTGTTTGATCTTGTTCCAAATCACTACACTGGAGTTTTTATAGAACGTAGCTGCTGTTCAACAAAAAGACATTTCTGGTTGTTATGGGGAAAATGATGAGGTTGGCACATCCTTGACTAAAACCCGAGTTCAGTGATTTGGATTCAACTTTTTCTGGACATTGTACCATCTGGATGATTGAGATGAACCTTCACAGACATTTTTTTAATTCAGTGTCAGTATGATAGCTGTTTTGTCCATGTAATGTCTCTATGTTGTATGTTAGCTCCTCGGGCAGTTTATGACAGTTCAGGTCCATCCAGCACACAATACCAGTATTCATCCTCTCAATCCAAGTTCAGAGACAGAAAGTGTAAGAGGGCCTCTAATCAGCTTCTTAAAGAGCTCCTCTGTCCCAAACCTCCTACTGTCTCTTAGCCTCTCTCTTCTCTTCCTTTTTCACACTTATCTCTTTCTATCACTCGACAAATTAAACTCAGTCGTCTTGCTACATTTAACCAGAAATCAAGTGTGTTGAACCGATCGGCCAGGTTGGGCAGCTTACACCACCCAAAGGAAATTTCGCCATTTGATTTAGCAACAATTCTGCAAATGCATGTGTCATGGTGCTTACACGTGGATATTTCAGTTTAAGCAAGTCTTTGAGTATGTTTTGGAGTCAAGCTAAAAAGACTCTTTTTCCAACTCTGTGTGTTTGTGTGGGCAAATGCATGCAAGCAGCAGTGTGTGAGTGCTCTCTTGTGTCTTTAGAGAGTGAGATTTTCTGGTGGGAAATGTTTTGTCTTTCTCTTCTTAGTGCCTCTTTTCATGAAGCAAGCCTGTCATTGGCCCCAGCCTGATGAATAATCACACAAGTGACAAAGAAAGCTCACATAAACAAAATTGAAGCCAATTAGGTTCCAGAATAGGAGAGAGGGAGGGACAGATTAACCCATGCAGAACCACTGTGCTTGTGTGTTTGTGTGTCCGTGTGCACCTGCACAGACACTTGCACTTTTTGCGTACGAGAAGAAAAACCACGCCACGGCAAGTTAACCATGGCAAATTGATCTGAGTCTTGGCTGCCACAGAGCTGCTAATTAGAATGGCCCTACATCATGGGACTTTCAATCACAATCCCAAATGTCACCACGGGAGCCAAGGTGTTGCCTTGTGCGGATTTTCGCCTCAGCTACACAGTCCACATTGTCTCCCAAGGGCCGTGTGTCCGCTTTCACATTTCTCCCCCGGTCTGTGTAGAGCAACAGCAACAAAAGAGCCGGGTGGAAACTCACGTCCGTCTAAACAAAAGACAGATTGTTTTATGTTCGTCTTGACCTCTGAGGATTTTTCCCACTGCTCCTCGCATCAGAACCTCTCACCTACTTTGCTAAGACCTTCCCACTCCAGTTAAAGGAGAAAAAACACTCTGTCTTCTGTTACGTAGCAATTTCCCCTCACGGAAAAATTCTTGCATTTTTAACTCTTTAAGCTTTTTCTAATTTGTATTTATATTTAAAAACTCTAAGTCTTGTGCGTTACTCGTTTTATATATCCTTTTATGGTATTTTCTTGGTAATTCTCAATCATCAGTCTAAGTCACAGAGATACTTTATTTGTCACCACTGGCTGCTTTAACCTTTAAGGTGTAGAAAGTCAACAGATTCTACCATCGTCCTAATGTCAAGCTGCTCTGTCCGAGTGTCAGCTAAATTCCTATCATCTATATGATTCAAAATTCATGGAAATTTGTTTTTATCAACAATAATAAACTGAAAGGCCGTCTACAACTTATAACTTGGAACTGAATTATTTGCAACGCTGTTTGACTGAAATGAAATCTCCGAGTATTGAGTATTGTCTAGGTTTGTGTATGAATTTGGGTTCTTTTTATTGGGGCATAAACGAGTTTGAATGCTATTAAACAATACTGTCTACCCTGCAGTAGAAAGGGTTTGGTTTGAAATGTTTGCATAAACCTGATGCAACCAACATAACCAAGTTGTCAGCCTAAGGTTCTTTGTACCATACTGTAGATTCAGTAGCTTTAAGTCTAAAATCTGATATGCACTCTAATAAAAGCCAAAGTCTTTGTTTTCAGCACAATGCAAAGCTGTGGCTGATTGGCTTGAAGTAAATTATAGAGATTTGCATTGCATCAATTTGTATAAATTAACTGGTATGTGAAATAATTGCACAGACTTCACGGGTGGAATGTGTTTTACTGAGATGTTTTTATTTTTGTGTATTACTGATGTGGTGTGCTTTGTGGAGCTGCCTCTTAGCTGGAACCACATCTTCCGTCTAAGTTTGAGGTCATTGTTTGGTCGGTCTACACCTCTACTCAAGCCTCCTGCACAGTCATCTTAACATGCAACATTTTAAAAACAAAAAACATGACACTTTCTTCAAAAAAATCATTAATTTGACTGAAAAACAAGTTTTAAACTACTGAAAACCTTTATATGTAAAATGGATACTCAATTTGAAAAAAAATGCAATTTCGAGATCATTTACAAAATATATATTCTTTGTTTTTTGTTTTTTTTTTCTCCCCTCAGGGCGGCGCTATCTCCATCCTGACAGCCTGCGAGAGACCCAGTGATTTTGCTGGAGTGGCTCTGATAGCACCGATGGTCCAGATGAACCCAGACTCAGCCACGCCGTTCAAGGTATCACATAATTACTTTGTCCACTCATTCTCTCTCTTTACGTTTGTGCTCTCTAATTATAAAGGGGAAGGGGACAGGAGAGGAAAAGAATTTTCCCTTCTTTTCCTCTCCTCTCCCCTTCGAAATTACCAGGAGTCAGCCATCTTACACCACTCAGGCCTGCTGTGGGTGATGAGTGTAATATTGACACCTTTTTATTTTGTGTGTTTCAAGGGCGAGAATCGTTCTAAGTACCACTTGAGCAACATTGGCCATCTCTAACTCAGTCAAAGATATAAGTGTGTCCAATTTTCACTGCCAAACGCTGACAAAACTGGTGTCAAAATCACCATGAGAGGAGAAGAGGCTTTTTTTATTATTATTACTATTCCCATGTAAAAACACATCAACACAAGAAGTTCTAATCCTGCACTGACATCAAAATGCAGTAGAACAACTCCATGCAAACAGTTGAATAATAACACACCCAAAACTTCATGACTGTATCTCTTTGTAACACTAATCAGATGGTGTGAAAAATAATAGAGAGAGATAAAAACATTCTTCAGGGGAGGTGCTGATGTGTGAAAATAAACTAATATGCTTGGTGTGTTTTCTTTTTCGCTGTTTGCAGGTTTTTCTGGCTAAGGTCCTGAACCACATGCTACCTAGTCTCACTCTGGGCTCCATCGAGTCTAAATGGGTCTCACGGGACACGACACAGGTTAGAGGCAATTGTTGCTGGGTGTGTGTTTGGGTGGTTTAACTTTATTGTTAATCTGTGATTGAAATATCAGATATAGGTGTAGCAGAAAATAGAATTTACAGGGTCTCAAGGGGGAAATTTGCATGTGTGTTTTATGTGTAATTGTTTGAAGTCATGCACCAACTTTTGAAAGACCAACCCATGACAGATACTTTGAACCCTTTCCAAACTGCAAGTGTTTTGTTGTCGGGCCAAGTTTGAGTGTGTGTGTGTGTGTGTGTGTGCGTGTAATACCCTGAGCGGGTTGCATTGTGTTATTTCTAATTACAAACACAGGTGCATTTACTGTATATTTGATGTGCATTTGGTTGCGTGTGTTAATGCACTCACCATTGTTGTGTAACCTCAAGTTGAACCACAGAGGAGACAGACACACATACAGGCGAGTCTGCGCACCGCTCTTTGCACGTATTTGTTCCTGTGAACATGTTCTATGGTTTTTGTACCATTGTTTTTATGCGCGTACATACTTTACCAACACGTTAAATACTGTAACAATAGGATCCCACATCCTGCTACCTCTGCTTCCTACAGTGTGTTGGAGTAAACAGTGTGATCACTTCTCCCAGGTACAATAATAGACACGATAGATCCAGTGGGTAAGAAAAGGTTACAGTAGTTAACAGCAGAAAAAGATGACACGTGACAAAGGTTCTTGACAGGGTTTGGGCAAAGTTGGATTTCTACTTGACTCAATAGGCCGACGGGAGTCCTGCTGTAGATACCAACGCCGCTGGCCAATGTTTACATTCTTCCATTTACTTTGTAATATGAGCGATGGTGGTCCACCTAGTTGCCTTACTTAATATGGGACTCTTCGACGTGGTCGCTGTAGTTACATTGTTTTATTCATTGTGATATTCATTTATATGTTATTTACATACAGATAACCATAGAGCATCTAGCTAAAGATAATTCTTGGCCCCCATCCCTGTTAAGGGCCTTTAAACTTTTTAAATATACAGCTAAACAAATAAATAAGTGAATAAAAAACATAAAATAATCTGGATAAAAACAACAGAGGACATAAAACAGACTGTGCACGTGTATATGTAATAAAAGGTCATTTAGTTTTTAAATTTTTGTAGTTGTTTAAGCTGTTGGTTCACTTGTGTATTGAAAACTTTGAGTTCTGGTGCAGGTGGTAAGGTATTCCATAAATGCGAATTACTGAAAAAGATAATTGACCAAAAGTTGTACATGTGCAGAATATGTGGCCGGAGAGAGACTGTTTCTGCTGGAGTGAGCCATCAGCTGTGTTTACATACAACATGAATAGATATGGGTGGGTGTGTGACTTATGTGAGAGCACGTATGGAACCTCCAAGTTTTAATGTTTGATGTCAAAGGAACAGGGTGTGTCCTCTGCTCTGCAACTCTGATTTAAGTTAATGTAAACTATCTTTTTCCTTTCATCTGGTCTTCCTGCCTGCTTCAGTGTCACATCTACTCTATCCTTCTGTTTCTCTCAATCATTTTTATTTGTCTTTCCATAAAGCCCCCCCTCCCAAAAAAATACATTTATTAACCATGCTTACTCACATTTGCCAACTCTCCTTGTTTTCCCAGGATTCTTCTCATTTTCATGACCGTCTTTTCTCATACTGGAACCGCTTCTTATTCCCAATTTGGATTCAACTTCAGAAAGTATTGTGCTTGTTAAATATAGACACTTACCACAAAAATTCTGGCCTTACAATAGCCCTTTCTAAATGTCCAACAAAAATGTACAGTGGTTGCTACGGTTACATTAAGAGAGCAATGAGAAGTAATGCAAATTTCAGTCATTGACAAACCAGAGCATCGTCCACTTCTCCCCATAATTCTTCTGTCCCTCTGTCTCCTGCCAGGTGGAGGCATATGAAGCTGATGAACTGAATTTCCACGGCGGGATACGCGTCTCGTTCGGCATTCAGCTGATGGGGGCTGCAGCTCGCATTGAGAGGGAGATCCCGTCCATCAGCTGGCCCTTCCTGCTCCTGCACGGCGACGCTGACAAGCTCTGCGACATCAGAGGCTCGAAGATGATGTACGAGAATGCTCCGAGCTCAGATAAGAAAATCAAGGTGGGGATGGTTTGTTCGCAGTACATTTTATGTGACTGATTTTGGCAATTTTTTTTGTAATGTTTTCCTTTTTTAAAAAGATCTGTTAAAAAGGATTGTTTTTTTTCTAAAGTCAAAGAAAATGAAATCATCACATTGACACAAACTTGTATCAAGTAGCCACTGCTCGATTTTGTTCACACTGTTCCGTTTTCTCTCCATTTGTTACACACAATGCCAACACAGTACAGAATAATGTGTCGCAACGCTGCCTTCTGACATTTTGAAAATAATAAGAGTTGATTTTTTTTTTTTAGGAAGTTGCTACAGGAGGTAAAAAAAATTGATGCTTTTTACAGCTGACTGATACAGAAACTACGACTCCAGGCAGTCTAAAAATGTTTCCTGTTGCTCCTGACACCTGAAAACCCAGTTTAATACAGTACACTCATCTTATAGGCACTATTGTAGGTCAGTGACAAAAAAATAAGCTGTTGGCCGTTGAAGGTAGTTTCGGATACGTAACGGGGTTTTCAATCATTGGATACTGCATGATAGAATGAAACCCTTCAGCCAGAACACTTGCTCAGCCTTCTCAGATCGCACAAAAAGTGCCTGTTCACTGACAGACTGGAGGATGTTTATCCTCTCTAAATTCATTAGGATTCTGTATCTCGTCTGCAGAGGGGTGTGAATTTGTAAAGAAGGAAGCTCACACACTTGTACTGTCACATGGTTCATCACGGGGGGGGTAAAACGAGGGCAAAAAAGAGAGAAAAAACAAGAGGTGAGAGAATTGAAAAGAGAGAAGAGAGTCCTGCAGCGTCATGTGACAGATTGTAAAGAATCCAGCGATTTCATGAGGTGCGGCCACAGCTTTATCACGTCTTATCAAAGAAATTATGGTGTACCAAATTCCTTGAGTATCAGGAAGTCGGTTGATCAAAGAAGAGCACCTGTTTATTTTTCTTTCATGGTCTTGCCCTGTAAGATTAGCTGAGCATGATGAATTTGCCTCAACTTTGACTCCCAACAACCTGGACTGCAGTTTGTTTAAAAGAGGCCAAGACTGACATTGTATTCGGTGTTCTCCAAGTAGATTTCAAATGACCTTTTTAGAGCTTAGATAAACCAGTTTTTCACAACGTCCTTCTTGCGTGCATCCTGTCTCTCTGAATCTGTCTTGTTGCTTCTTAATGTCTTTCCAGGTCTACGAGGGAGGCTACCACGCCCTTCACCACGACCTCCCAGAGGTGGCCGAGTCCGTGCTGAAGGAGGTGACCAGCTGGATCACAGAGCGCCTCCCTGCCACGACACCGCCACAACCGCAAGGCTTGTAGACTTGAACCATGTACAACCCAGTCAGCACTCCAGCGCACCTGCTAACCTCATCCCAAGCGGCCTGCTCACTTTCCAGTAGTCTTGTCAGGCAAAACAATACTACTACACTCTCTAGTTTTAGAAATACACATAGACTGACATTATTTTCTCAGTATAACAAGATGACTAACTTTATGCTATGGGCATATACTATACAAGAAAGGATATACCACCCTCTCCTGTGTACCTATCAATCAGCCCACTGATTTAAATTGGATGATGGGGTCAAAAACCACTTCTTGTTGTAGATGCTCAGCAGCAGTGGTCAGCAACGATCATCTACTTATTTCAGCCTGCGGGCTAATCTGGATACCGTTTCACCATCTCCATTAGTCCACGCTCAAGTGCAGCTCAAGAAAAGTAAAGTTTAAGCTACAGTATGCTGGGGTTTGAAGTGCAATAAGGACGTTTCCGTCTCCTAAACATACAGGACAGATTTTTTTAAATCAGCAATGTCACACATTATTGCTCTGCCCAGGGACCTTTCCTTTTTGTTCATCCTCCGTTCCCAGACAGGTCAGAGGTCAGGATCAGAGAGAAGACAGCACGTCTGGAGTTGCTGTAGGTTCAGTGCAGGTTGAATGCTTAATAACTAGCTCCTCACACTGTCTCACTTGCCTTACAGTATCGGTTTTTACATAATGGACAATGTTGGTGTATCAGATTTGACAGCTCAGGAGAAGCTGTCCTCTCAAACTCTCCGTAGTTTTCTCTCCTCTGTACGATCCAACCTAAGTCCCTCTCCTCTGCCTCTTCTGCCTCCTCCGCGACTGCACTGTTACAAATCACGTAAAATACCCATTGTGAAACAGGCAGCTCTTGTAGAGTCACTTGGAAACTTATATTGTGGGCACAAGTGATTCTGTCGGTATATAAGAAATCCTCTCTACTCTTGACATTGCATATGAAGATGGGTGAAATCCATCTAAATCCAGCCTAAGGTCTAGTTTCAAATCTAGTCCTAATAGTTATATTCATTTAGCATGTTGTTTTACAAATTAAGTTAATTTTCCGATGGATCCCTGCAAAATATTTCAAGTCTTGCATATTTTTACCACCCATGAAGTGATATTTTATTTATTTTCTTATTATAGCTAAAGGAGAACCCCCCCTTGATTGATTTTAAGATCTTAATGTTGACTTCATGGCCTCTCTCCGTGCTATATATCTGACCTCTTACATACATAGTACATAGCCGGAGATTATCTACTAGGAGGTCATTTATCTGTTCCTGAGGCACAGCTGAAAAGTAGAGGTGACAGAGCATTCGCAGTCAGAGCCCCGACGCTACGGAACGAGCTTCCTGAGGGAATCAGGTCAGCACAATCAGTGACCGCTTTTAATTCTCTTCTTAAAACATACAGTACTTTTTATAAGGGGTTTTCCCGATTTTATTGATTTTTATTGATTACTCTTCTGCTGGCGCCACTGTTATTGGTTTTATTTGGAAATTGCTTTATGATCTGCTTGTTTTGAAGTTGTTGCCTTGTGTGATGCACTTTGTAATGTGGGTGTAGAGACGTTCTCTATAAATGAAGATTATTATTATTATTTCTAACTACGATCACCAATATTTCTTGGTGAGTATAGTTAAGGGAAATTAAGAAGACGCAAACTAGCCTATTAGAGGGAGGGCACAATGGTCAATGGGCCAAAAGGTCTCTCCTCTCTGCGGCCTTTGACCTTTAAGGTCACCAATGACTTCACTTTTAAGAGTCGCTCTTTGAAACCATAACTTCATTATGCTCAGGCTGCAGACTAGAGTTTTACAAAAGTGAATCTTCTTTGTTCACATAGCATCTGCCATGTGGAGGACACTTTTATCCAAACCACCTTAAAGTAATATGGCCGCACACATTTTCTAGCATTTGGGGCGAGAGTGGGAATCATCCGGCCTCTGTTTCAGAACAATGCCATAGTCATCGGAAAATGGGATGTTCAACAAAAATAGATTGCAGACAAGGAGGGAGTGCAAACATTCGGCTTCAAAAATACCATCGAGGACTGTACCTAAACACCACAGCAATCTAGTATATATAATCCATATGTTTTTATGTTAGAAATAATCAAGTTTAAATAATAGATACATGCAGGACAATTGCTACCATTGAGGACACTAAGGTGACACTAAAGGTCTATTTCTTTTTCTGGGATTACAATTACAATTTAAAAACATATGCATGTTGGGTAATATATAGACTGATGATTCAGTATTCATTAGGATCAATATATTTAAACTTGACTACTTTTAGTCTTAATTCCTCAGTATTTATTCCTCTAAATCCAACCTGCAGAAAGATTGGCTAAAACAGTGATCAAGCTCACACTGCCCCTTTTTCTCTTTTCTATGCTCTCAAAGTATAAACCTGTCAGTTCTCAAAGGGGAAGCAGCAGTGTGCAGTACTTGAGGTCAACCCTGGCATCAGATAGGTTTTCAACAAAACCATAGCAATAATGTCATGGTAGCCTATATTGTTGGTAGACATAATTATAAGCTATACAGACACACACTGAGCTCACCATTTTATATTGCCGGGTAGGCTGTAATTAGCAGGTATTGCCACATGAGCTAAGCTTTTTCCACCTATTCATCAAGCATGAGAAAGTTTCAGCAGCACGAGTCAAGAGTTTCAAAGTTCTTCCGCCCCCAGCATCGAACGTGGAAAAGGATCAAACGTTAGTGGCAATTCATGCATAACCTTGGACATTCATATGACTTAATGTCTCTGTGTGTTGACTTCAGACATCATGCATGTCCTGTAGAAAAATACATCCAGCTTGCAGTTCTGGGGAAAATATTCTACTGTGTCACACTAGCGTTATAGGTTTTTCTTCCTTATCACTCAGAGTTTCGAAGGGGGCTCATGCAGAGAGTGTAGGGGAGGCACAGTGCGGTATCCACGGTGACCGTTACTCACGTGTAACCACAGCAGCAGGTTGCCAGCGAGTCCAAATTTTTTTTAAATACATCTTAGATGTGTGGTAACCAGGGTGATCACTACAAGACCGATAGAATGAGATGAATTTCTGGCTTCGTGCCTGCTGCTCTATCTTTCTTTCAAGCTGTCTATTCACTCTTGCTCTTTCTTACCCCGTCTCTCCCTGTCTCACCCCGTGTCACCCTGTTTCCCTGCCTGTGGTCGCTTCTTTTTTTAGTTGATGTGGTGAGCACTGCTCTTTGTTCTGGCCATCACAGAGCCCCTTGTTTTACTACAGATTCAAACATGTTGTACTGTCAGCAACCCACACCGTCCCTAGTGGTCAATCATCAGAACAGCAACGGGTTAAATTACCTGCCACCGAATGAGCTCAGCTTAATGCTATACCTTAATACAGTGTGGTCCTGGAGAACACCCACTGTAGCAGGCACTACCACACAGGCGGTTACGAGTACGTTGGGCAGTGGTTTATATTTCTGTCTGTCCGTAGATAGACTTTGTCACCGCGATAGCGTCACAACCGTGCAAGATGCAGTCACAGAACGTTACAGCTTTGTAGCGGAGATCAAATGATCTTGGTATTGAGTGAAACTGCTGAGTTGCATTGTAAAATGAGAGATTAATGGATTGAGATCAGCAGGAAAAGTAAGGCAGATAAGTTTTTATTGGGCATTTCCTAAACAAACGCAAATCAAAGAGCTTCAAATGATTGATAAAATACATCAAATTAGAAATAAATCACGAGATGTTAAAAATAAATAAAATAATAGAAAGAAATTTTAAAAGAAACGTACCAATGAAACAAAGCACAGGAGGGAGTTCAGGATGTAATTGCATCCTCTTCTCTTTTTTCTCAAGTATAAGAAGACGTTTTGCCAGACCAGATATCAGGTAACACTGCCACTGGTGTAGACACAGATGGAGATGTAACGTATTCCTCAGTCCCAGTGGGAATGAGATCCTTCACCTCAGCCAGAACTGCGGGGGTTTCTATTACAAGCACTTCAAACACAATCTACTCCTGACTGGGCTGCAGCAGGCACAGTACACACAAAGGCTACACAGCCCCAGTTGTATTCATACTCACAATAGCACCCCTGCTGCACTGCGTCAGCACAGTGGATTTAACTTCGCAGGATCCTATGGAACGGTACATTTCGAAAGCTCTACCTGTCAGATTACACGAGTGCATATTACTTCTATGGGGGCGGAGAGCGAGGGAGATGGATTGAGAGGAGGAGAGAGAGAAAAAGCCAGGAAAGAACCTGTCAGTAACCATGGTAGCAGCCCCCCCCCCCCAATTTGGAAAAACTGTATTTGTTAATGTCGTAAGATGTACAGCAGACGTTGCTTCGCTTTCAGGGCTGGTTGTCCATTTCCTACTTTGAGGATTCCGTTTTGTGTGAGCACCAAGATAAGGTAGCAAACAATTACCGTCATCAGTTCACAGTGAATTATAAGAGCTGAATTCAAATCGGGTCTGTCTGCTGTTTGTATTGAAAACACACCATTTCCAATTAAGCAAAGAAGGATTTCTTTGACATTTTAAGGCCAGCATTTTTCTTTTTTTCTAGTAAGTTTGGGTATTTTTGCCCACATCTATTCCTTGTGTTGACTAAAAAGTGAAGGTCTATGAGTGAAAGTAAGGAGGCCGCCACTTTCACTATATTTCATTCCTACCCACCTGTCTTAAAGGTGTGCAATTCCTGACACAATCCTCACATCTTGTAAAGCCATGTAAGCCTCCCATGTCCATGCCCATATCCTTTTCTACTTGCATGTATACTTACACAAGCATGATTCGTATGCAGGTTTGCCATACTGAGAGATAGCCATGTACAGATGCAGTGCTCTGTTAATATGTAATAATCCACTTGACTGTTATATCTTTTTTATTTAGGTCAGAAGTTCTATATTTAGCAAAGGAGAGATGATAATGAGGGCAGGAAACTGCTGAATCTAATTGGGCTTTTCTAATACAGTGAAACTCAATTGTCCTGTAGGTTTGTCAGTGGGGCTATTGTTTTTTTTTTTTTCTCTCTCTTTTAATCTCGACTTTATGACTGTTTCTAAAAAGAGAGCTGTTATATATGATGCAGGCCTAAGAGATTAAAATGCACCGGAAAGGTTCAATGCAGAGTTTGCATGAATAAAGTCAGTGCTCAAGTGAGCAGCAAGAATTGAAGAGGTTTTCTCCAAAATGCTATAAATGCTTGAAAAAATTAACTGTACCTTAATTTCATCATCGTACCTGTACAATACAGATGATCTGGGCTGTTTAAAGTGAAATAATTCCCTCCAATGAAATCTTACGTTTTCAAATGGCTGATATTGCATTTTGGAACAAGACCATAATTCAGATCTTGCTGTTCTTTTATCAACATAGTTGATTGATTTGATGTATTTCTCGTTACCAGACTGCTTGATCAATGAATATAATTGTAATACACTGTATAATAGCATAGTATTGCTAACAACACTTGATGGAAATACAAAAATCAAGATCTTTTATTTATTTTGTCTGGGGTATTTATAGGAATTTATTTGAAGTGTAGGCTACTATATAGTGATTACGCATCATGACAAGGCACTTTTTATACCGTAAACCAGTCAATTATTACTGTTGATGCTCAGCCACATGACAATTCATAACACTTTTTTGAGATAGACACTGGTTCAAGGTGTTTGTAAGATCAACAATCCCAAAAATGAATGTCAATGTTTCTGATATGATTTTGCACAGAGAGTATCTTACTACTGTGTGGTTTCTGTCGCTGTTCTGTTCAAAAGCACTCAAGTCGTGGTGCAGTGTGTCAGAGAACCTTGAATGTTTAAACCATCTGATATTAAAATGTTTTTATTTTGTAACAAGAGCTTAACAACCAGGGTTTTATTGCTACAGGTTTGGGAAAAACCTGTACTTCTTTCCCAAATTTGCTTGTCAGGAACTTACTTTCACTTTAATCTTAAAGTATCTCTTCTTTTAAAAAAAAAAAAAAAAACTAAAAAAAAACTTGAAATGAAATGGATATGAATGAGAAACTTAATGTAGCTGTCTTCATTCATAAAACCTTCTATTGAAACCTTCTCAGAACAAAGACAATTTGGTCAAAATATGTTTGAAGACTAAATTGCAAGTATCAGGTTTTCTCCAAACAGCAGCTTGTTTCTGAGGGGAAAAAAAGCCACACATTTATTTTTCTGAGATTTTTATGGGAATAAGTATTGTATGTATGTCTATTTTTGGATTGTGGTCAAGTGTTGTTTGTGCCTTATTACTATGACAAATGTGTATCTGAGCATGTTTGTGTATGTGTGTGAGTGAGTCCATGAGTGCGGGTGTGTGCGTTTTGATAGAGATGAGCTGCATTAAGCAGACCTGTTACTCTGGTTTTCTGGCTGTCTGTCGTTACATCTGTTTCTGTTCCTGGTTCAGTAATTGTGTCTGTCTGCTTGCCTTTTTCCTGTAAGTCCCTTTCTGTTTATGTCTTGTCTATCTGTCTGAATTTCTGTCCAATCAGGGGTCTAAACAGATTTAGGTCAAATTAATCTGAATCTTTCCGTATAGGCTTAGATACAGCTCCTAAATACCTCCCAGCTCCCTTAAACAATTGTTTTGTTTTAGTCTGCATAAAAACTCCCACAGTATCTAGAAGCACAATACTTTACATTTAAGACAATTCTTTTGCCCTGCTTGGGTTGCTATAATGGCAATATTACTCTATAACTTGTCCGTGTTTCCCCATTGGTTTCCCACAGAAAACAACAGGAACATTTGTACATTTTTAGATACTGGGAGGCTTTTGTAAAGGGTGCCCGTACATTTTGGACTTTCTGAGTCAATCCAGAGCCGTAGTTGAGATTAAATGAAGAGGCATGAAATCAACATGTAGACTAACATTTTTTTTAGAACATCCTATAAATTCAGTTTTCAAGATCGGAGCTATGTTTTAGATTCCTATCAAGGAAAAAAAATAACAGAATTAAAATATTCACAGTTAGCATCTTTGGCAGAACCGGAGACAATCTTTAGCAATGTTTGTCATTACTTACGCTGTGCAGTTACTGTGTACTTTTGTACACAGTATATCCTCATGAATAAACAAATACTTAGTCATAGTTACTGGTAAAGATCTTTATCTTAAATGTATGAGAAATTTTTAAATACATTGTCACCTAAGGTTTTCTAATCAGCTGCAAAGGAAAACTCGGCTATGTGATGTAAAACCTAGGAAGACGAAGTGTGAACTGTCAAGAATAGCAATGCTCATCCCAGCAAAAAACAGTATAAACGTGACGAAGCAAAGAGTGCTCAACGTTCATTACACCGTGGTATAGTAACATAAATTCAACTCTAACATGAACATGCATTGCCATACAATATCATTACTCACAGGATGGGAGTTGGTGTTTTCCGGCAGCAAATTATGGACCATGTAAAGATAATGTTAAGGCATCACATTCTTAAGTCTTCCTTGTAAGGTTATGTGTTGTTTGCTTTAGCAGTGTACTGAATACTGGATGACGCTTGATTTGAATAGTCCAGTGCTGTCACTCAACCATCAAGTGTCAAAAAGGTAGATGTTCAAAAATGTGCTACTTTTGTTTGCTAAAGACGGTGAACCCCAAACTTTAATTTAAGTCAAATCCAAATATTAAACATTTTAAATAAAAAACTCCTCACACTAATGTCAGAATCTTCTTAACCCCTGTAGACCTCCGACTAATTTATTGTGGTCATTGCATACTAAGTTGAGTAGCAGCATTAGACAAATTAATTCAAGCGTGACAAAAAATTGTATATAAAATGTATATACAGTAAAATGTAATAATGGAAATACATCTGAATCACTGAAAATCAAACTGCTTGTTACTAGAATGTTCATAATGTCCATACTCTCTGACAGAATAAACTATATAATTGTTTAAGTGTACAGCCTGACTGGAATACTTTCACATCTCCTCTCCATGATGGGTTCAGTGTGAAGTAAATGTTGTCACTGAGCTTCATTGCTCAGCTTATTATTAAGGTATATTTGAACGATGCGGTAAACACTGTACAAGGAGGGAGGAGCATCGTGTAGTTACAAAGGGGTGAAAACAAGTTCTGTGCAACATGTGGCGTGTTATTGTGTTTTCACCTTGACTCCAAACAAGATAAAGGGAATAATTTAAGCATTTATCATTTGTAATATTAGAGGAAACTATAAGTGCTGGCATACTTTTTAGCGTCAGTCGTTAAATGCAGGTCAGCCACTCAATGACTCACCTCCCATTGCAGGTAAAATGAAGTCTTAAAGTAAAATTTCCTACTGTAATACAGTAGGAGTGTTATACAGGTCAGCAGACTTCTGCACTTGCTCGACTGGCTTCTGTTGGGTTTCATGATCGGAAGTGAAGAAGGATTCTGGCAAACATCACCTGAGTGATTCAGATCATTCTTGCGGCTGGGTTGGTTGTTAGGGGGATTGAAAAAAAAAGGCATGCATGGATCAGCCAGTAGGTGGTGGTAGCGCATCACAGATTTCATTGAAGTCAGCCTGGGTAGTATGAATGTAATGCAAGAGCTCTGCTTCCAGATCCCTGCACACACAGGCAATGCATGAATGAGCCAAGGATTTGGCTGAAGATTCAAAATACAGAGATTTCTTCTCACAGGGCCTTATTTGGTTTTGGGATTCAAACTTTTTTTAATCTCACACTGAGGTTGTAGTGTAGTAAAATGTTACCGTACTCTTCTACCACTAACCCATTTGAGCCCTTGCAGTAATTTCCAAAGCACGGATTCTGATATTGCACTCATCATGAAACACATGCTCTACTGTATTTATCTGTGGTGGTCTTTTCCTCCATCACTGATCATGTTATTCCGTCTGAACAGTGCAAATTAGTTTCGAAAAAATTTCATTTAATCTAAAAGGAGTTAGACAGTAGTGCCATTACTGCTTTTATTTGGCTCCCTACCTTGGAGAGAGATTGCACAGATGAGTTAGAGCAAGGATGAAATGCAACAAGGTTTGCGAGCCAGACAGCCCACACCACTGCAAGCATATGCCACAGTGCTCATCATCACTGTTTCCTCTCAGTAAATCTCTCTTCTCTCATCCTCCTTCCCCCTCGTTCATCCTCATGTCGACACCTGATAACAGCTGAAGCGAAAACTGGCATCAGCAGTCCAAGATGGAGATGTTTTGAAAGAACAGATATTAAAACAAAGAATATACTCTACAAACATCCACATACGGTAAACACTTTTTCACAGTCTTTTTCACTCTGTCTCTGTCTCTCCTTCTTTCTTTGCCTCTGCTTTCTCTGTCCCATTTTCTCTCTCCTTCTCTCTCCCCCGCTCTCTGAAAATGTAGGCTAGCAGCTCTCCTTGAGACATTTTTGGAGTTTGCTGGATCCACTTTAGCAGCAGCTCCCAAGGGATAGCACTTCAAGGGAAGCCAAGACCAGAGTCCCAACTGCACATGTGAATATTCATCCGTCACTTTCAGTAAGGGTTGCCACTGCCACTTGTTCATGTTCCTGTGGGTCCGGTGGGAAATCCTTCCAGAGAAAAATGCGCTCCCTTGGGGGGATACACAGACATGAGCCTTATTGCGGGCTAATTACCATACAGTACATATGGCAGTGATTATTCGTGACAGGGGAGAACAGTAAGGTTCACAAGCTAACTGATTTCAGCAGTGTAATCAACCTCCATCATCTATCCTGTGAGACACAGAAAAGTCATACCGATGTTGTGGTTTATTTTGTGATGTTCGAGTTGTTTTGAAAAAAGCACAGTTTGGAGTTGAATCTGCGTAAAAATCTCTACACAAGAAATCTATTTTTAAGAATGTGTTATATCTAAAGTTTATTCTCCCAGCAGATGGAGCCTGGACGTCTGATTTCCCCTGTGTTTGTTGCAAACAGAGACCAAGCCAATCAGAAATGGGTTCAAAGAATTAAATCTGGGCTCGCTGTGGCCATGGCAACGGCTTTACCTCGCTGACAGCCGAGGAATGGAAATGGACGAGTCCACATGCTACATGGACTGTGGTGGTTCTTAGCAAACCTCTCAGAATAGGTACCTACTGTATAAATCCACCCTTAGTGACCCCATTCCACTTCAACTGGCTCATTTCTGCAGGGGAAAACTGACTGTAGACCTGTATTCAAACAAAATAAACCAGAGCAGGAGGATGGAAGGGGAAACAAGAATCAGTAGTTGTATTGCACTGATGCTGTGTGTAGAAAAATATGAAGAAAAACTGACTGATGAATTTACTTGGATGAAATACAATTTTTAGAGGGTCACATGGAGATTTTATATACAAGTTCAAAGGATAGCGGCAGAGTGTGCTGTCTTATCTGAACAGACCAATCAAGAGCCTTGAAAGTCTAGAAGGAAGGAAGGAAGGAAGGACAAAAGGAAGGTGGGTTAGGGAAGGGAATGAGCGTGTGGTTAGGGCAAGGAGGGGAACTGTGACAGAAGAAAATCCGAGAGATTTTAGGCTTTTCAAGAAAGGCACTCTGCTGCAGATGTGTAGCTGTACCACGGTGTGTAATCAATGTTATCAGTCTGAGACAATGAAAATATTCAGTAAAACCACATTTAGTAAAACACCAATTCATTTGTGTTGAAGTGAAGATTTCCTGAGTTTAAAGTGCAACAAAGTTAGGCATTTCCCTTTCAGATGTCAGTTACATATGACCGTTTTCCGTTTTGCATCACATCACAGGTAGATTTCCAAGGAGGTTACTCCACGACGAGCAGCACAGATTATTCTGTATTAGTTTTAATGACTTGATGATCCAGCAAAGCACGTCTTCTCGGCCAGACGCGGTGGCTGGAATGTGTTCGAGCTCTTACAATTTTTTATGATGCGATATTTCAAGAGATCCCTATCGGATTGACGAGGCGACTTCTGTGGGTGTGGTCCTTTTCTGAGAGTACTGCCTTCGATCCTGCCTCTACTTACATAACTATATCCAATTGGCTGGGGTATTCTGAACTTCTATCCTGATTGGGCGCGCTTTTTGTCAACCAATGTCAATCGCTCGCTGCTCACTGACGAGCCACGCCTACTCATGCTTGCGAGTGCCAGCGGTTCATTCGTGCGTAAAAAACTGGAGTGCCTCGCCGGTTGGGGGGGGAGGAGACGTGTTTCCAGTTAATTTTTGCAGGTTACTCTTGTTGTAATTAGCCGTCATACTGCTAGAGTAGCTTCAGAGAGCGTTTTCGTCGGTACTTAGGGTTGTACATAACGGCGGTGTGGCGCAGCACTGTAAACGCTGAGCTTAGGATTTGTCACCTTGCAGCAGCTGCTGGTTTACTTGTGTCTCGAGGAGAGTGGAGTCGCTTGGCAGTTGCCGAAGGAAAACAGGCAGTTGCTAACAAGTACTTAGCAAGTCAGCCAGTTAGCCGGCTCTCCCTACTGTCACAGCAAGTCCCACCCTCATCAAGTGCGTGGACGTTGTAAGAGGCTGCAGCGGTGCTTTTTTCCTCTTAACTTAGCCAGCATCGGTGTACAGCTGGCTGGCAAGCTAAAATAGCAGTCTAAACGTTAGCTAGGTGACGCTAACGTAAAATTGTGGGCTTTACGTTGTACAAGTGTCTTCTGTGGAGGGATACGGTCGCTACACTGGCAAAGAGACTGGCTAGAAAGAAGAGGCGAAATAAGGGAGAACAAGGAAGACACCGAGAAGGAGGGGACTGGCTATTTTAGCCGGGGAGACAGAATCGCACGTAAGTGACACACTCTTGGTAACGTTAAGTAAGCTTACCATACGGCTTACCGATCCTGTACAACTTGCTGTGCTTGCATGGCAATATTTATCCAACCACTTATCCGTGTCTTAGCTCCGGTAGCCAGTGCGCCATACTATACTGTAAGCTAACGTAAAGGCTTCCTTGAAGGTGGCACACTAGCTAGCAAGATGGCTAATGCCTGGTGGGTTGAAAGTGAGACTGCGCTTGAATCGCAGCTCGACTGCACTTGCTGCGCTCATTATTTGTTATTTAACGCTAAATTAGATTGGTAAGTTTAGCCAGGTGCTCAGCTCGTCTGTCTGTGGATAGAAAAGCACCGCAAACTAGCCAGTTGACAGGAGTATTAGCCAATTAGCCTCTTTGCTAGCTAGTTCCAACCGGCCAACCACCTAAGTTGACAGCTCAGTTTCTGAGGATGCAAAGCAGTAATGTTACTAAAACTCAGCGAATGCCACTGGTTATCTGTCAGCCCCATAGCAAATGTTAGGCTCATATCTGTTCCTTGCAGCTGTGGAACCGTGTGTTCCCTGGCTCACCCTTAGATAAAGTGGCGGCTCAGTGACAGTGTCACACAGAAACACTTCACGTAGAGCATTACACTACCTTGCTTATAAATGGCAGCGTAGTGTCTGTTCAGCTGCCAAGCGTGATGGTCATTTCTTTAGTTACCCAGGCTGTCCTTGTACATTCCAGTTCTCATGCAGAGCTTTAATCAGCCATTCAACATACGCATGTCACACACAGGCACCCACTGTACTGGCATAGTAAAAGTCAAAGTCAGCTGTTCAAATTAACAATTAGGCAATCAATAACAACATCACAGCCTTGTACCAAAACACAAGAATGACTGAGTACAAAAATAAATTCTGACACATTTCCCTCCTTCTGTAGATAGATAGCAAACACTGCCACCAAGCCACACACAGCCATGAGTATTGAGATACCGGTGGGGTTGACAGAACTGCTGCAGGGCTACACTGTGGAGGTGCTGCGACAAAGGCCGTCAGACCTGGTGGATTTTGCAGTACAGTACTTCACCCGTTTGCGGGACACCAGAAATCAGGATGGGGCCAGCGCTGGTGGCAAGACGGGGAAAGGAGTGATGTTTGATGGGGAGCCGATGCAAACAGAGTCCAATGGAGATGATGATGAAGATGATGATTCTGACTTTGAACGTAAGTTGATGTTTTGTTATGATTATCAGCTGTTGTGTTGAACATGTCTGTGTGAGTGAAACTGGACAGAATGAAAGAGAGTGTATATGTGCGTGTTTGTGTGAGGGGGTTGGATAGGGAAAGAAAGAACGTGAAGGTGAGGCCTGAAGCCATGTCACTGAGATAGTCAGAATATATCCTATCTATTCTTGAGAAAACGATTTTTCCAAGTTTGTGACGCTTGCCAGTTTTGCATGCACACATTTGCGCTCAAAAAATCCCATTGAACTTACAGTTCAGCAAGGCAGCCCTCATCTGCCACTCATCTAACCAAAGTCTGCTCCATTTTCATTTTCTATCTTGCTGTCAGGATCTGAAACAGTGTTTTTTGATATTCATTTGAACAGTCAGGTTTCATGGTTTCAAAAGGTCTCAATTTGTCAACTATAGCTTTCTAGTCAAATATTTTCAGAAACTGTGAAGATATTAAATTTTTGCAGGGCAAACTCAAGTGAAAATTATACTCTGACTATGCAGACCTCATTAAAGCTTTCCACTTTTTACATTTTAGTTAAACTGAAGAGGTGTTGCAATTTATTCTCGAGTAGCAAGTTTTGAAAAATAACAAGATGCAGCCTTCAGACATACTGTGAGCAACAGTTACAAGACATTAAAAAAAAAAAAAAGAATATTTTTAAGGTAGTGAAGAAAATTTTTGCACCCCATCCAAATTTTACGATGCCTATCAGTAAACAACCTGTACCTGTTAACCATTTTAATGTGATAAGTTGATACTTGTGCCATTTTAACAGGATGGGCTATGAAAGTTAAATCCAGATGTACAACGGCTCAGATGTACAAATAGAGAGAGAATTTTTTAAAATTATTTTCACGATGAAACACGTCTGTTTTTTTAGCAACAGTTTATTTTCATACTTAAATTTAGGGGTTCAAGCACTGCATAACCTTTGCTTTGTACCTCTAACTATCAAGGACCCACCAAATACCTTACTTTCAGCGGAAGCGATGCCATGCCTCGTTCATGTCAGCCCCCTGTGTTTGATAGACCGGCAGAAGATGTAAGCTGCTCTATGGCTCAGCTCTCCTCTGTGCTACTGAGAAGAGAGTGCCCTTGATCACATCAGTGTGGTGTGGAGCCAGGGGCTGTTATCTTGTGATTGGGGATCCTGCCTTTTCTCAATAAGTTGATCCACTTGGATGATCTGTGGATCTGCCCTAGGTGTATCTTCTAAACCTCAATGATGTGCAAGTAACATTTTTAAGCTAGTGACAAAATTTAACAAAACTTTTTGTGTGTGGAAATACCAAATGAATACAATCCAAATGCTTCTAAAGTAATGATTATGGCTCCATGGCGTGTCTCCTGTCAGTATCGTTGGCAGAGGTGAAATGGTTTAACAGTTAACAATTTTGGAATTCATCAGACTTGTTACCTGGGAACTTAAGTTCTAGTTTTACTCTGTATCGTTTATTGGTTAACCATATTTATCATGGTCCTTATCGAATGTTCATCTCTGCTGAAAGCAATATTGGCCTACTTTGTAGATTGGTACAAAATGGCTTAGGGTAAATGGTGGATTACAGTTTCTGTTTCTATGCTCACACAAATGGGGTTTGGCTCCTGAGTCTAAGTGCATGTACATGTTGTTGGTGCATGTGTACTTGCGTGCTTGTGAAAGCAAACAGATGTGCTATGACTTGGATTTCACACCCGTTCAAATTCCAGCCTAGTGACGGCATGAAGCCGTTCTTCCTAGTACATTATGATTAGCGATCAGTTGTTGAGCATTTTCCACGCCTCATCCAATGTGGCAATAAAGGACAGGGAGCTGATACTGTTGTGCTCCTGGGGGAATCTTATGCCTGGATGCTGTGGGTCACACTCATGACATCCATGACATTAGATTATCCAGCCAGGCTTGTGTACATTGCCCCAAGGCATTTGTTTCTGATGGGAAGAATACGCGCCTGTATAGTGAAAGACATCATGTGCTCTTGCCTGACCACTGTTGTAGCCCATAGGTATAAAGAGTACTATAATGCCACCAGTTCAACAGAAGATGCTCCAGAACAGTTTGGTTTTGTGCAGGAAAGACCAAGATAACTTTTTAAACTCGGGATTGGAAAACAGACATGGATATTCTTAGTTATTTCTACAGTTGACACATACCCAGCCTGGTTGTACTAGTTTCAACCCTTGCAATGCTGATCAGTCTACAGACAATAAAATAATATAGTCCCCGTGTTAGGACCATTAATGGTAGAATGCAAAGGCTGTACCTCAATATGCAACTAAACCTGAAGCATGTCAGTAGTACATTTTACAGATGTCTAGTGGCCGTATAACTGCTTTTGTCATGCAATGACCCAGTGGATGTAGGCCAATGACTCATTTTGGGTATTGACGCCTTAATTAAGACATATGGCCGTTTAAAAATTGTATTGAGCTTAGACAGGATAGAACCATTCTCTGTAATAGAGACTTAGATTTACTGGACATGTGGTTAAGTCTGAATTTGTTAAAAAAGTCAGGAGAGCATCAGGGTAAAATACCGGTTGTTCAACATGAACACGATTTGTATCTGCTGTATGTAAAAATTCTTGACACTTTTGTTTTCTTTTATTAGGCTACTTGGAGTTATGATGATTCACTAGTGTGCTCTTAACCTTTCATTTGCTGCAGGAAATCGCTGTGTATGAGTGTGCTGGCTAAACACCTAAAATGTAAATTAACTAGATAGCTGCTTATGTATTCCCATGGACAGTACTGTATACTCCTAAAATATGATGTCCTATTTTACATGCTTTGTTTCCCTGAATCTTGCAGCGTAAATCCACAGCAGGATCACTACACAGGCCTAAGCTGCTTAACAAAAGCAGATATTGTTTTGAATACAAACTGTTATACCTCCATCATATTAGGTGATGATGTCCGAAATTTTTATGTAACCCTTTCTGTGTTGAGGCTGAGCTTCTGTAAAGAAATGGTGGATTGATGAAATAAAATAAACTATTAATTCACATCTGATATGTTTGCTATTTATATTTGCTGATTATATTTTTGCTATTTGCTTAGCAGTTGACTAAGACTTAAAAATGTGCTTTGCAAAGAAATTTAAGAAGAAATGTACTTGTAGTCGGACAAAAACTGAGTGCTAAGTATCAGGATCACCTGCTGTCGTTTTTTAGATGGATTAACCCAGTGAATCCAGATGAAATGTGTGGCCTTCCATTTGCAATACAAGGGAGATGTTCCTAAAATGTGGATGATTTTTGTCTTGTCTAGTGTCAGTCTTGCAATGTGTATTCACTAAGAGAAACATAAGGGGATGAATGCAAACCTCTGTGACTGAAATGGTGAGGCTTTTTATTAAAAGATGGATGGAGGGACAGATGAGTCCCAGGGATGATAATAGAAATGAATTAAATGTGTTTTTATAAGAAAGACATCAGGGATGAAGCAGACGCTATATAAAAAAGCAATTGAGGAAATCGAGAGGCTGAGGGGAAAAAAAACCTCATCCTTACTCTCCACAGAACATAACGCTTTGTAGGTAGACGCCAGTCACCTACATACATAGAGGATTAGCTGTTATTTATCCAGAACAGTGTGGTTTTTACCGCAGATAAATGGGAAATTTCAGCTAACTTTATTTATCTGTTAACAATGTCATTTGTTTGGGGCATTATTTTCTTCTTCCTGAAAAGCATCAGTCATTATTTTCTGAATCCTATCTGTGTTTTGTGTTGATTACTTATAAGCACGGTAGACGTCTTGGGAAGACTCCTAACATTAACAGAGGCTAATAAAGTCTTTCCTTTTCACTGCAGCAGCCCCCTTGCACCAGTAAGTAAAAAATTTTCCCAGATGGACAGTGTTCATTTTGGGCTGAAGTTCTTCTGTTGACGATAAACACTGATAAATTATGACATAAGACCCAATACAACCAAAAACAACTATATCTTTGAAATTGGCGTCCACAACTTTACACAGAAATAGTTTTTTTTACTAAATCAGCAGGAGTGATATTGATATTGAATTATTTTTTACATTACTCTTGTTAATTAGTTTTGAGAAACCAATGTGTTTACTTGTGTCCACCATCACCAACGTGACAGTATCATGCAGCTGTAGATACACTCCGAAGCTTTATTTATAGTTTCTGAGTCCACGTGGCCGCAAGGATCCACGTGATGACAGATTTGTCATCTACCCATGTTTGTGAGGGTCCGCTCACAGCCCAAAATTTATGAGTCCATACAGAGCTTATGTGCCAACAAGCGAATGACCACTATGCTTCTTGCATGCTTGGTTGTTGTTAAAGCCTGGGGTTAATGTAGCTCGGGGCATGATCATGCACAACATTCTGAAATTCTGCCTCTCTGACCTCTTTCTGCCTACTCCCTCACTCTGTCATCTCCTCATTGTTCTCTCTTATTTGGTTTCCGTCACCCTGACTCCCTCACTCTGTCCCTCCCTTTACCCCTTACTGTTCTGCTTTTCTGTACCAGTTTCCGTGAGAAGTTCCCCGGTGTGTGTGCGCGTGTGCGATTGTGTTTAGTATGAGCAATTTAAAAGGGAGGGCACGCGTGCGCAAATGCCCATTACTGAGTGTGTGTGTGTGTGTGTGTGTGTGTGTGTGTGTGTGTGTGTGTGTGTTTGTGGCGTGCACACTGGTCTCTAGTGCAGTATTGTGCAACAGGTGACCTGATTAGCAGGCTGCAGTGTGGGTCCAGTGTGCTTTTAACTTTCAGGCAAATCTAATGCAGCCTATCATCCCTACATAGACCTGCTCGACTGGCTGACTGACAGTGCTAAGTGGAAAAGCCCTCCGACGGCTCATACTACTCACTCTGGCTGTCTGACTGTTTTTAATATAGTAGCTATCGCTCTTGCTGACTTGTCTTTTTAGGTCTTATCTGCCTCTCTTTCTGGGTGTATGTATATATACCACCAGCAGAAAAGTCAAAGAAAAATTATGCTGCTCATTTCAGCTCTCTGCCCAGTTGACTGTTTTTACCTGAATATTTTTTACCTGGATTTGCTCTTTGTCTTGCTCTCTCTCTCTAGGTGTCTGCGTGCGTCTTTTCCCTATATTTTTTCCTCTCTTTACCAAAGCACCAGTATGTCTGTTTTTCTCTACCTGTTGATCATCCCTTGTATTTAACTGTCTTGTTTGTCTTTTTGTTTTTGCGTCATTCCTTTGAAGGCCAGTCTGTTGGTTTGTCTGCCTCCCTGCTCACTGCACTGTCATCCTCTTTTGCCTTTCTTAATTTTTTCAGTCTCTTTTTAAAAAAAATCTTTCAATAGCCCTCTCCCTCTACCTTTCCGCGTGTCTGTTTCTCTACCTCCCTCTTTGTCTTTTGCTGTTGTATTTTTCTTCGTCCTCTCTTCCTGCCAGGATAATTCTGAACTGGAATGTATAATTTTTGGATAATTTCCATTGTATCCCTTTCTGTGTTTATATCATGTTATTAAAATAAGGACCACGTTAGAAAACATTAACAGTGATAACTAGAGACACACTGTGTGTTGTGCAGCTTTGATACCGGAGATAAAGCAAAAACAAGAGAGTACTACAACAGCAGTTGAGGAATTGGATATGTCAATTCTTAGTTCACAATTCAAATCACAAAGACAGATTTTAAACCATGCGTTAATAAGACATTGAAAGTCCGTGTCATCCTGTAGCCATCTTTACTTGATCTCCATGTAAGGCAACGTGTCTGTGCATCCACTAGGAAATTTTTGTGGTTGACAAAAGGACACAAACAGAGCAGCGTATTTGTTTGTTTGAAATTAGGATCCTATTAGAATGCCATAGTGGCAAGCTGGTCTTCCTTTGCAAGAGTACAGAGAGACATTACCGGAAGAAAGGAAAAACAAAAAAACATACAGACATCTGAGGCTACAAGAGAACAAATTGAAAAATAACAAAAAGAAGGGCAAACCCCATCATGATAAAGGAGAAAAAGTCAGATGAGGCTCTGGTAGAGCAGACTGTGGTACAACCTGGTTTGCTTGTTCTGATACACATCTTTTGAAGTGTGGTACTTCCTCATTGTCTTTCCTCAAGCCATCTTTAGTGGCACTACAGAAAAATGAGGAAACGGAGGGGGTTGGCAGGCCTTTAGCAGTGGCTGTACATCCTCCTCTGATGCTCCTTTTGTGGAGTTCACATGCCTCCCTTGCTCCAGCACAGACTCTCTGTCTAGGTCATAATGCTGTCTGAGTCTGACCACTGCCTCACCAGTCCATTTGAAGCCTTCACTGACACACCACCTGTAGAACCAGATGAAGTTCAGATTGAATTTCTCAAAAGACTTTCAGTGAATGGACATAATTCAAAACATTTGTTAATTTGCTAACCTCCTGCTCTAAGTGTTACACTTCCTTTCTCTCTTTCTGTTGTTATTGTGAATTTACAAGTCATTAGTTACCAAGTAAGTTACCAGCCAAGTTACCTCTCACCTCAAACAGCATTACCAGTTGGCAACAACAGGGACAAGGGATAAAAGCCACATGTCTCATTCATGGAGATGATCATATTTCCTCTGTATTTCTTAATTTGCTTATTTCCTTTACAAGTAAAACATTAACCGCGCATCTGTTAGGGGTGAAATAGTTTCAGAAAATGTTAGGGATCAGAGTTCAGATTATTTGAGAAGACTCCTGCATTGTAAAGAAAATATGCTTTCAATAGTTTCAGTACTAAAAGAGCTACGTTCAGATATCAGTCTGAATGTAGCTCTTCGATGTTTATGTGTTTTAAACAAGAGGCAGCTAAGAGTTTTATATCAAAGCCTTATACAAGTGGATGATAGTTAAAGAGAAACACTCGGTGGCCGTGGACCCAACTTGACCTGCTGTTCCCCTCTGTACAGAGAGAGGGAGAGGAGGGAGTGGAAAAAAAAAAGGGACTTGATGAGGGAGATAGGGTGCTTGAAGGGTCACAGTGGTAAATGTTCATGTGAAGAGAGACGGTATAAGAATGTTTTATTTTTTTTGCTAATATTAAAATCCATATTGTTTACCAATTTAACTTTTGTAGGAGCCTTATTGTGAATTCAGATACAGAAGAGGCTGTTTGCATTTTTTAAAAGAAGTATTTTTAGGGGATACGATTACAAAAATTTTAATTTAACTGTTGGCTAAATATTGGTTGTAAAACTAACACGGGGGTGATACAATACTTCTACAGTACTGGTGCTGGAAGTGTGCCCATGTATTGATGCTTCTCTCAGGAGACATGAAGTAAGTACAGAGGAGAAGGGCATGGGATAAGAGAAAAGTTAGGGAGGGAGATGTAGAGATTAAGAGTAAATGAATGGGGAAAAAACAGGAAATAGAGTAAGACGGAGAGAGGGGGAAGGAGAGGTGGGCTGGGAGTGGGATGTGGGAATCAGTTCTCCAGCAATCAGTGTGGCTCCATATTTGCCTCAGAGGGCTGTCACAGGGACTTCAGGCCAAAGTTTGGCATCCTCAGTCCTTCCTGAGAGGTAAATAGATGCTTTTTTTTTTTTTTTTTTTAAACACTATCCTGTTTAACAAATGGCATCTTTTGTAAAACAAGTTAATTTTGTTGCGTTTGCTTGTCCATCAGCCGCAGCAATAGTCCAGTATGAACCCAGGTCTAATAATACTACTGATAATACTGGAGGGAAGATAGGGTGCTGTAATGTAATGTGGAGATGGTGGCCCCATTCATTGGGCTATGTGTATGAATATGAATGGACTAGTTCTTTAAGAAAGACATGTGTACAGCTTACAAATAAGCCCATTTAGAATAAGATCAATAATTGCTTCATTGCAAGCAATGTAAATAGAGTCAATGATTTGATTCAAAAATTTATCAGACCTATATCCTGTTTAATCAAGCCACTAGATCTTTTTAAATTAAACAATGACTGATTTCTTAACATAGTGGCCATAAGAGTAAATAAACTTACCACCTACAGTTCTTGTTTGTCTGTGTTTCCCAACCTGGCAATGTGTGATAAGAATGAATTGACCAAGGTTTTGGAAATAATGGGTTACCTAGCATTCATTTATGTCATTTTCTGGTTGAGTAGACACTTGCACAAGAAAAGCTTGTGAAAACAGGTCACGGTGAATTGGGTTGGTTGCATGGCTTTCATGACAAAACACATGTCATGGTTTTCTCTCTGTGTCTTTTCCTCTGTCACACTTGCACATTCCTGGTTGCTTTATCCAGACTCATCCTTCAGAAACGTTTAGCTCTCTGCCATTCCAGAGCACTGACGACCACATCTTTGTTTTTCAACTGTCTGTCAGTGGCTTTGTATATAAGCCGTCACGCTTTCATTCTGTCTACTCTGAAACTACTCTCTCATTCTCTCAATCTTCCTGTCTCCCTCACTCTTCATGTGTTGGTCTCAATGTACAGGCCCAATCTCATTAGACAAGATGGCTTAGAAGAAGAAGGGGTTATTAGGACGGTTTAGCAGAACCATCTTTGGCACGATAAGAAAGCGAATTAACAAGGAGGAGAGGTGTAGAAAGAACAAAAACATGAATGAGAATAAGAGATTGATTGAGAGAGAAAATAGTAGGTTAGAGCCAACAGTACATACCAGCCAAATGTAGTTAAATTTTGACTTAAGCTGCTGAGTTTGTCTATCCCTTCAACCGCAGGGTCTAGATAAGATTTAGATATTCTGAAAAATGTGTGTCTAGTAAACTGTCTAAAAATGCTACTGATTTTTGGAATCCTTCATTACCTGCCTTGATATCCACCTGTTTACTTCATAGAGTGGTAGAAAGACACGTAGACAACAAACAAATGAGACATAGGCCTAAAGTACATAGGTTACAGGCAATGAGAATTAAACAGTCTGTCACTCCCGCCAGATTGTCCACATGTCCATGGATAATCGTGTCTGCATAAGGCATGATCAAGCATAATCATGCATTGGATTTCTGGATGAAGATAAATGTGATTGATCAGCTCCAATTTAACACTTTATTTTAGACATTCCTAGAAACCTAGCCTCATGCAGCAGACTGAATCACAGCTTTTCTGAACATGGGTCAGCAGGGATAGATGGGTTGCATTAAGGTGACAAACTGTCAAAGGCATTTCAGGTTGGTCAGATAAGCCTACATCTGTGCAGATATACATTATTGGGTTAAAGGAGTCATTTGTAGATATGGATTCCATTAAAAGACAAAACAAAAATGTTGGATTAAGTCAATATTATGGGGACATGACGATTCATTTTTTTTACACTATTTGACCTCACCTGTTAAGAGTAACCTTAGACCAGGGTGAGAAATGAACTTTGATGTTCACCTATGACTGTGAAGAGTGAACCAAACAGTTTCCCAGCCTTCAGCTAGTATGAGTTTTAGGAAAGAGATGATGGCTGGTTTCCTGCCAAATTGGCTCTTGGAGCAGACAGCTGAACAGACAAAAACCAGCATGTAGCTGGTGGTTGTGTCACACCCTGCCTCAGACATCATTCTGACTTGTGAACTGAACAGTAGAGCACGCATGTTAAAATGGTGCATATTTTATAAATTCTGCACAACTTCTGTAATTTATTTGTTGCTTTCATATAAGATGTTGGAGAAGTTCCACATACTTCACTTACGCACATGATTTAGGTCATATGGAAGGTCATTGAACCTTATATCTTTCTTACAATTTACACACAAACATGACTGAGAGCATAATCTCCCTGTTGGAGGCAATGAGAGGCTGCTCTTTTCTCATTTAATGTTGTATTATGTGGACTTTGATTGAGCTCTACACAGCAGAGAAAAGTCTTTTCTTCCAGTAAGTTAATGATGGATCCCAAATCCACTGTCCATTTTCAATATTTACCAAGCAATGAAGAGGCTAGATGACCTAAATTTAAAAAAAAAAAAAAAAAAAAAAAAAAAAGATCCACTCATTGTCATACTGTGTAGATTGTGGGTTTAACATGGTGCCCTATACTGGCACAGCCGTGGTCACCATAGAAACCACTGGCCTTGAAATTGCTCTCAGCCAATCGCTGCTGGAAGTGACAGTGATAGGCAGTGGCCTTGTCTAATCATCATTGAGATAAAGAAAGTCAGGAGGTCACTAGTAGTTCACAGCCCTCCCCTCTGTAACAAGTATCTTTATCAGTGTATTTGCATAGCCTTGATATGACTTTCATATCAGTGTCTTTGTATTGCAGCTCTGATAATGTGTGTTTGTGTAACCCTCTTATTATTTATCTTCTTAAAGGGCAGCTGCACTGTTTACTGTCAGTCAGTGAGGAATAAAGTTGTCATTGAGAGAGAGACAGAGAGTGAGAGATGAAAACAGCAAGAGACACTTGACACTTCTTTGCTCCCGCTGTTTAGGCTGTATATTTATAGTTGTATGTATTGTATTAACCACCTTCCTTCCTGTACTAGCCTGTTAGTTGAATCTAATTAGCATGAAATACACCAGGTTGGCCTGTTCACTAGACTCAGGTACCTGGTGATAGGTCAAATGTTATTTTTTTGTCTCTTTATGGCTGCAGTAATAGTCAGAGTTTAAGTAAGCATGCAAGGGTATATTTTTCGTTTCCATGGCACAGCAAGTAGTACCTGCGAGCTGCAAATGAAATAGTATTGTGTTTAATGACCTAACTCTAAACATAGGCTTGAGAATGTGGAGGTTTGGAGTTCTTTTGTGACTGTAAATGGTCATGCAAAGGGAGACCAGACTGGCCATGTTTACGTTACACCCCAGTGGTTTGATGAGAGCATGTAGCACTGCCCTACCTGCATGCATTATCCTGGGGATATGAAAACATACCTCTGCACTTGTCATGTGGAAAGTTGATGCTTTACACCTAAATGTTGGGGCCTGAGTCATTGTTATTATTCATGTCTTTTAGATTGCTTTAGCTACAGACAGGATTTGCCACAACCGAGGCTACTGGAATAATGCTAGTCAATTTAATGTCTCCAGGGTCTCACTTCTTAAACTGTGTGTTATGACCCCAAAATAATTACAAGTCCTCCTCTCCCAGGTTCTCCTCATGGCAAAAGAGGCAATATCTTTTAATGAAACAGTCTCCTGGGGCTAGAGACGACAAATTATTTGAGTCTGACACTGTAAATGTTGCAGAGAAACCTGCAGCAGCTGGATTCATAAACTCAGTGCTAGATAAGGTCAGAAAAGGGATTCCTGTCATCCACATTCTGCAGTGTCACATTCTACAGGTAACAGTCCTCAGGTTCAGCAGGTTTATAATCATACAGGCTATCACTGATAACATGATGGAACCTCACTGAAGAGGGTAAAGCCATCAAGGGTGGTGCAACACATCCTGGACTCATAATGTAATGCTAACAGATTTGAGGTACTTTCACATTTTGAAACCATAGCATCATATTTATAATGTGAGCTGGTTTGTACCCACCCCCCCAGCAGTGGCACAATTTCACATTATACTGTGCACCAGCTTTGGCGTAAGCAAAGAGAAACCATTGGTGATGGGCAGTGCGTCCTAGTTCTCTTCACAAATGTGTCACTTCCAAGAATTTTTTTATTTTTTTTTTTTGGAGGAGGCAACATGGCAATGAGGAGCAGCTGCTTACTGCTTCCACTGAGAAAAGAAATCTGGGAAAACAACCCACAAACAAACTAGTGTAGTCAATTATTTAAGTTTGTTTCTCCCATACTATCATTAATTGCCACCTATTATTAATTGTTTGTATCAAACATAAAATCATGGATTACAATTTAGTCATAATTATTATGTTCAGTCGTTATGAACACTTTTAGGTATTTGTCTGCTAAAACAGGAAAATCAACAATCTTTCTTCTGAACAGGTAGTGATCATAATCTCTAGTTGATAATGAACTGTGATTTTACTGGGTTAACTCTCAGAGCAGCATGTCATCTGTAGGAAAGTGGAATGGTCAAATCAGGAATTAACTGGTTGAGTAACCGCTACTAAATTAAGCTGACACTGAAAGTCTTGCTTCCATTCAGCATTGGTTGCCTATATGCTTGTTTGATTTGTTTGATGTTTGGTGTCCGGTAAAAGAAAAATATCACCCTCGTGATATTTGTAAGTCACTTATGTTTCTTTCAGTGCAATGACTGCTGGCCTGTGTGTATTAATGCGGGAAGTCATAGTACTAACATCATAGGGGGATTTCCACAGAAACTAAATAAGCACTTTCTTGTGGTTCTCTAAAATACTTTGAAAAAACCTCTGCTAAATGGCATATGCATATGTGTACTCTGATTACTGCTGCTACCAAAGCATAAAACAGTAGCCACTGTACTGATCATGTGAGCTGTACAACCTGTACAATTTCTTTTTGAATAGTGCGATAACTTTGATTAATCATGTAAACACCTTTTAATCAGATTATGTTATTCACAAAGGGTGTAATCAAAGTAAGCATAATTTATTTAGCAAAACTGAGTTACTTGTCCATCATTAGAGTTAATCATGGTATGGAGACTGCTTGGTCTGATTTTTCTTTCTTTTTTTTTTTGTGTGTGTGTGTTTCATTATCTGTTCAGGCCACACGCTAAACCATGTATTAAGTCATGTATTTCTTTTCTTTTTTTTTTTTTTTTTTTTTTTAGTATATGGACGCAAGCAAAAAAAGAAGTAAAGCTTTTGTTGAGGTGTTCTGTAAATTCATCAGTTGATGGTAAACACCAGCAAAGTTGGTTGAGCTTCCTTCCCTTAGTTCAATATTCTTTAACATGGTACTCCTCCTTCCTTACATTTAAGCTCCATTAAGTGGTATTTTTCAAAATAAAATGTGTAATAAATGACTCACTGTTATGTACAAGGGTGGCACGGTACTGTTGATACCACTGAGAATCAACATCTCACTTGACTCTAAGCAGCTGGTTGCTGCTTTGAGCTCGGTGTTTTATTTATCTTGGCCACCCAAACCGAACCACAGCAAAACTGTTGAAAACTATAGGTAGCCAACAGAAGCTCACAGAAGTCTTCAATGGAAAGCTGAACTCTTAAAAAGCCAAAACGGCCCGGGTACACCCCCCCCCAAAAAAAACAAACAAACTGGGATGGCCAAGTTGTTTTGTGTGTTGGATCTGCAAGGCATCAATTTGTTCGCATGTTATCCAGAAGAAATGTATAGGCTTGAGGTTAAGTGCAGCAAGTTCATTTTGGAATTTATCTTCCCTCTAGTGGTCAAAAACTATCCAACAACTCATGGATTATTGAGGAAGTTGGTTTACTGCAGAGGTTTTGATTGGAGTTGCAACAATTAGTCAATTAATCTATTAGTTGATTGACAGGAAATAATTTTGGCAACTTTTTAAGTAAAAGTAAAAACACCAAACATTCATTCATTGTTTTCAGCTTCTTAAATGTGAGGATTTGATGTTTTTGTGTGTGTGTGTGTGTGTGTGTGTGTGTGTGTGTGTGTGTGTGTGTGTGTGTGTGTGTGTGTGTGTGTGTGTGTGTGTGTGTGTGTGTGTGTGTGAGAGATCGTAAACTGAACATCTTTGGGTTCTGGACTGTTGGTCAAATAAAACAAGCAATTTGCATACATCACTATGAGCTGCGGGAAATGAGAAATTATTCATGGAAATTATTATTATTATTTTGCAATTTTCTTCCTCTGTGACATGTTGAAGCATAGACATTGATAAACATAGAAAAGAATGACAAGTCAAATCAGGCTTACGGGGGTTAAGAGGCATTAGCAAACCTGGTGACACTGGGAAAGGGTTAACACCAATGCAGCTATAAGCAGGACATGGCTACTTCCTTTTAAGGGCCTAAGTCTTGTGGAGAGTGGATAGAGGGGAGAGAGTGGGTGAGATAGTGGGAAAGTGAGTGAGATAGATATTAGGCAAAGCGAGAGAGAGAGAAAAAGAGACAGTTTTTGTGGGAGGGAAATAAACAGTTAGATAATGGGAAAGGTAAAGAGAGTGAGAAGGGAGTTGCATGGTGGGAAACAGAAACAGTGCAGAGCGTGAGAATAATGCTGGAGAGAGGAAGCTTGATGACATAGAAGAGGGAGGTATAGGCTGTGAGAGTTGATGAGAGAAACTTTTTTGGCAAGGATGGAGAGAAAGAATGAGGCAGGCTCAACCAGAGAACAGAAAGACACACAATGGTTACAGCAAACCAGAAAGCAAACACAAACTGTAGAGAAAGAGGAAAGGGACAAACAGAATGACAGGCAAGGGAAAGCTCCAAGACCATTACAAAGAGAAGGAGTAATAGAAAAATGTGAAAGTCTTTTTGTGTTGACAAAGCATTGTTTAATGGAAAAAGGCAACATGATGGAGGCAAAGTCAGGAAAAGAAAGACAGAGTGGAAAAAAAATGACAAATAAAGTGGTCCATTAGAGGGACAAGCTATTATTTGAGTGTTCTAATGGACCCCTGCTATTCATCTGTCACAGAGGAACCTCGAATGTGTGTTTGTGTGTGTGCTTTCTGGGAATGCTTTTGTGTATTTTGGTGATTTAGGTGTATGTGAAGAGCAAATATTATTTATATGTGTGTATACATTTACATATAAATATATTTCCCTTATCCAGAGTTTGTGATATCTGGTAACCGCATATCTCTGTTTGTTTACAACTTCTGTGTAATAAATTCAACATTCAAACAAGTTCTCACTATCATAAATGACAGAGCCGAATCTGTAGATTGGTACGGCAAGTTCGCTAATGTAACTCATATGTATGTTATCCTCATGTTTATGCTCCATGTCTGCATGTGTGTGCCACAGTGAGAGAGTGAGAGATCTACACTTCTATTAATTTACCTCAAAGTACTCAGCAGGGAGTGTAAGGTATAACTTTGTAACATGCAAATCTATTCTACTACTTGACACTATCATTTCATCCTGTTAGCCCATTTCTATAAAACAGAAATGGGTGTCATGATGGGAGACACATTCTACAACTACAAACTTGTATCCTTTTACATATTTGACAATATAGTAAAGTATCTCTACTTGTCAAAATGTCTCTTGGCTGATCATGGTGCCATATCGGATTCAGCTACGCTGTTGTGTCTTTGTCTCAGGGCCATGCAGTCCACTAAATTCTGTCCAGAGGCACATGTTAAAACCTAGTCCGTTCACCAAGATTTTATGTGTAGTACAGAACACCACTACCTTCACCCAATTACTACTACACCTGACCTTTCTCCTGCTTTTCACTGGGATTCTTCCTTTTTTTTGTCTCTGTGCTCCTGAAATTTTGTTTCTGAAAATCTCTCAAATTTCAGAGCAGGCCTGGTTTTAAGATTTTTTTGGACTTTGGTTTAGTTATTTGTCACCAGACATACAGCTCATTTTACTTACTTATCAAGTCCTTCAGCTAATAAAACCATGGGGGTAAACTTTGATTATTACTTACTTACTGCATTGCTTAAAGCCATCTTAGAAGTAGTTGCCACAATTTTCCCTGCTTGTCTTAGGATTTGAACTGGTGAAAATAAGGCCAGAAGCTCGCTCCCTTTTCTATTGCCAACACCATTAACATGTCGTATTTCTTAACAGTCTACTCCAGTGATATGTCATCTATTTCCCAGCTGACTCTCATATGATACAAACAGCTGCTGGCATGAAACAGCCAGTACTAATTATACACATTATCTCCCGGTGATCGTAATACAGGAGAATTCCATCGCAAAACACAATGCCATTGATGTTAGCCAAAATACTGTTGGAATGTTCAGCATTTTGAGTGTGTTCAATCCAATTGGTAAGGCCCCAATTTGCTGGAAGCAGTAATTGACATGTTGTTTGACACTCATAATTTGTGTCCAGTATGACACTCCAACCAGCAGACATGATACGTCAGCAGCCCTGATACCTGCCTTGCAATACATATATTACCCAGAATGACCCAAAAGATGTCCCCGGGTTTATTATCTACTATCTCCTTCCTCTCTAAATTTTGTGATCAATATTGGAATACTAATTTCGTCCATAATTGCTACACCTACACTCATTTATAGGAATACATATGTTTTTTTTTTGTGGTGGTATTGTGTATGTTTTTGAATCAGGCGGGGTGTGTATTTGTCTCCCGCCTGTGCTTTCTGTCCCTCCTCTTTTTATTATGCATCTCTCTACATATACTGCAAGTATGCAGTCAGCATTTGTAATTGTGCAATTGTGTGCAAATTTGTATAACTTCAGAAGTGCAGACATTTTGTGCGTAGGTTTTTTTTTTTTTTTTTTTTTTACACGTTAGTCAGGTATTGTAGTGTTATAAACTGTAGAGCTGGGGTTAGACCTGCTTAGGTCAGCACTTCAGTACACATTGACTGCTGATATATAGAGCCAGACTACATATATCTTCTCTGGGGAGAGGGAGATGCAGGAATAGGATTTATGTTAATTCCTCTCTCTATAGGTCTTGGGGAGAGAAAAAAAACAAGACAGAAGGAAAAAATGAGGAGAGAGCATTGGAAAGATGAAAGATATATTGATAACAGATGTAAAAACAGTACTCAGAGTTGGCAAAAGGTTAGAGCACTGGGCAGGTTGCTGGAAAAGTTATGCCACAATTAAGTGTGCAACAACTGCAAATTCCAACAATAATTTATATGCTGCTCTTAGGGGAAATTATTAATTATCTTCTTTTTGTTTGTCAGCCAGAGTTTAATATACTAGAGGAGACAGTGCCACAAATTCCTCTCTCCTCTTTACGAACAAGCTGCGTGTGTGAGTTTGGAAGGCATGATCCTGGAGGGATTTCTATGTATACATGAGTGTGCAGTTGGAGACTGGGACTGATGATGTCCTTTATTGTGTCTGCTTTTGAACTTGAATTGTGTGTCTTTCATCTCCTGTGTGTGTGTCTGTATGAGTTTGCTAATGTATCTTGTACCTTATGGATGTGTTTGGCTCTACCAGCTTTACTGTGCACCTAAGTTCATGATTGAGTTGCTGTGTGTGTCCTTGTGCATATGTATACGTGAGTGAAGTCCAAGGCTGCTAGCCATGGAGGAGAGGAAACACGTGAGGGAAGCTCCATGCTCCACATCTGACCCTGCTGTTATCAATCATGCCTTGAGAAGAGGAGAGGCAGAGAGGAAGAGTCATAAGCAGAGAAGAGAGAGGCGGGAGGCAGGAAAAGCAGGAAAAGAGATGTAGAGACAGAGTGGGAGGATAGAAGAGGAACAGATGGTGGGGGCTGTTGCTCAGGAAGAGAGATATTGGGAAAAATGGAGAGATGCTGTAGGTGAAGGGAGAGCATGGGGAATCGATGGACGAAGGGAGAGAAATGAAAGTGTTTGTTACTGTAACTCGATGAATCATTTAGTCTTTAAATGTTAAAAATGACATGCTAGAATACAAGTTAAAAGAGAACAAAGGAATGCATGTAAATTGCTCTTAATCTCACCAGGAGCCAAAAAACCCCCAAAGTATTCAATAATTTTAATGATTTTTAATGATGACTAAAATGGTGATTGATTATTCAGCGGGAAAAAAAAATTCTATTGGATAGACTGTTGGCCAGCTTGTTGAATAACAATTTAATTATTTAATACTAAGCCAACCAAAGGACTGCATTTTTATATTTTTTTCCTATGAAACAAAGCCATGCTACATAGACAAACTGAAAAAAGACAACTTTCACAGATATGTAACTAAGAGCTGGTGTTTAATCTTTACATATTGTGCTTAATTATTTGCACAAACTTTTTAAGTTTATCAGTAAATAAAGTTGTCACAGTACCCTAGACTGTGTCTGAGTATCAGGGAAAGATGAAAGAACAATAAATGACTGGAGAACTTGTCAGCTGCCCCCTGATGCTCAAAATGGACCAAAACTGGCCATTAAGGTGACAGAAATGTCCCTAAGTCAGCTGCTGAAGCGATGGGAGAGTGCCTCCACTCCTCGTCAGCTTATGCTGTCTGTCTATGCTTATATTTGCCGTCTAAAATGAATTATTTTCACAAGAACATCCGTGTGTGTATGTGCATTAAAATTTAAGAATTAGGAAGAACAGGTTAATCTTCTACATTTAATGCAACTAATGAATAGGCAGGCACCATTCATAGTTTACATAACAATTTTCAGTGATGGGCTGAAAAATTGCCAGTAGCACTCTCATGTGCAAAAATGATCCAGCCCCTGTCACTATTTTATCCTGCCAAATTCTTTCTGTCAAATAGATTAAAGACCAAATGGTGGTTGACTTGCTGCCAAAATGGCTAACGTAATGGACAGACTTCTCCTTTTTAAAAGCCAAAATTTTCCTGCGTATGACTGTTTTTATTCCAGGAGACAGAGTGGTAAGAGGGAAACCAGAAGGTGTGAGCAGCAACAGGTGGGCAGACAAATAACAGATATGTCCAAATTAAGTTTATGTTGCCTTATTTCCTTTAACTATCCCAAGCCAGCTGTTGCTTCCGCAGTTTAGGTTAGGGTTCATTTAATCTTTACTGTGTCACTGGATCTGTTTTTCTGTCATGATTTTTTTCTTCATTTGTTCTGCTCTGTCTCATCCATCTTACTAGTCTAACCACTCTGTAGCCATTTTGCTAATGCAAAAGCAAAATATAAAATATTGGAATTTGAAGTTTCTGAGGCACAGTGGCCACATCCATGCTTTGGTCTCCCCTCCAGCTAACTGGCTGATGAATTGATGGACCAAGCAGACAGAAAGTCACTCACTGATAATGTAAGTGTGTGTTGTAAGAGAAATCAATGGAAAACACCAGGCAGGGAAGGATGGATTGCTCCTTTTTTTTCCCCCTTATTCACTTTATCTCTTTCTCTTAGCCTCAATAATTATTTCTTCCTCTTTGCTTGTGTGTGTTTCTCCATTTTTTTTTTCTTTTTCTGAATAACCAGTTATCACATTATAGTCATCATTTTATCCTCTCATCCTGTCTGACTGTTTATCTGCCTCCCTTTCTGTATATATATACACATAACACATCTCTAGCCAGTTTGCTTTCTGTTCATCTTTGTCCCTTTAATTTTAATCTCTCGCCTTTCTTTCCCTATATCAACAGGCATATACAGTAGCTTACTACATATCACTGCCATCATATTGACATTTGCTATGTCTTTTTTCTCCTCTCTTTTTCTCACTGTTTCTGTCTTTCAGTTTTTCATGTCGCAATAGATTTGTCACTGTCACTGCTTCTGGTCTGTCTTTTTGTTTCTCCCCCTCTGGTTCTCCCTCTGTCCTCCCCTCTCTCTTTTCTCTTCCCCTCTATCTTGCTCTTCTCTCCATCTGTTAATGCTGTTATGGCAGTGAGTGGGTGTCTAGGGAGGAATGGAGAGGGATGGAAAGAGAGAGAGAGAGAGAGTTTTTGTGTGTGTGTGGGGGGGCTGAGCGAAAAAATAGGGATGATCTGCGACTTGTTACAAACTGGATAGAGGAGAAGGGGGGTGGATGGTGGACGAGAAGGGGGAGGAGGCAGGGTGATGGGGTAGTGTTGTTATGGCGATGAGATCTTCTTTGCATTAGGTTGCCAAGGCAACTTCAGGCATACACTTGATACAGCCACCATCACCACCACCCCCAACACCCCCCAGCCACATGACTGTAGGGAGAGCACTTCACACATTGCTCACTCAGACTTAGGCACCCACACATCGAAACACAAGGAGCACGTGCACACACACACTTTTGTGTCCACCTGCTCTTAACAGACAAAACTGAATTTGATGGAGACTATACATGATTCATTTTCAAGTTGGTTAGAACACTGGGACGGAACACCGGCTAATTTATTTCTGCTTTTGGTTGAAAATGCCCCCAAAAACCGGTTGCACAAGGGAAACTAAATTCATACACCACTGTGTATCCTTCTTTCTTGACTTTTTATTTATTTCCCCACAGACATGGTGCTGATTTGTGCAGGTGATTCACTAGTTGTATAATATGTGGATAGAGTTTGGGAGCTACAGACTGTGAAGTGACCTGAAATATGAGTCTAAACAGGAAAAATGTGGAACCAAAGCAAATAAAATTAAGCTGTAATGTAGGCTACATAACAATATAATGAGTTTAAAAAAGAAGAGCAAAACAACAAACACCTACAACAATATAAAAGTGTATGTACAGAGCAAAATTCTGACTAGAACAGAGTAAAATAAATAGAAATAAGATAGGTGGCTTTAAACCTTTTCACTGAAACAACAGATCTCTGTTGACATGAACAACTTTGTTTGAGTACATATGTAGATCTTCATTTCTGTGTGTGTGTGTGTGTGTGTGTTTGTGTTTGTGTTTGTGTTTTTGTTGGTCTTTGTGCCTCACTGCTACTATACTTACAGCCATATCATCTGTTCATGAGTTTGACTTGGATCAAAACATTATTTCAAGCAGTTTGGAATGTGTCCTCTCGGTAGGTGGTTATGTTGCAGATAATAGAGTTTTAGAGAGGAGGAGGATTGTGTTGAAGGAAATATGAAAAAGTGAAATTAGGGGAGGGTAAAATAGGTCTCCGAAAATGATCATTCTTATTATTTTTCCAGGTGGTGTTATCATGATTTTTGTGAATGAACCTCTTTAAAGGATCCTGATGGTGTTACATGTTATAGTCCATTTATCGCAAGTTTTTTTTAAACTCTACATTTCTGCTAACCCTTTTCTTAAATTTTAAGAGTCCTTCCTTCCTTGATTCCTTTTCTTGCCCCCCCCCTCCATTTTCTGTGAGTAATGACAGGAAATGAGAAGAAAGAGGGAGAGACAGGGAATTACATGTAACAAAAGGTCCCTGTCCTGATGCGGACCGGGGATGTTGTGGTTGGTGGTTAGCACCTTAACCCCTAGGCCACCAGGGCACCTCAAGCCCCTATTTTCAGCCCAGTTCTGAGAGGCCACACATGTCAGTTCTAAGTCCACTTTTTGCATCTGTGTGGTGCATCTTCCAATACTTAGGGCTTTACAAGTGTCCCTTTTTTTTTTTTTTCTCACTGGATGCAAAGCAGAAAAGATGTTAGAATAGAAAGGTAAAGGTCCAAGGAGGAGATGAATGAAATAAAGGCTTTAAAATAAATGCCAGTAAAATGATTTTAATATTTGTTAAGGAAGAAAAAGGTTGAATTTGTTCTTGTAAAAGAATACAAAGTGTAGTACATTTTTCTGCACTCAAGGAGGAAAAAATATTTAGGCTTAAATGCTAGTCATGGGGAATATTCATCAGGGAATGGTTAACTGAGTACTGGCTGGAAGGTTCAGTGATGTTATGGATGTTACTGTATATGTTTTAGGAAACATGACTCATTCATTTTCCCGAAAATATTTTTAGCCATTTCCCCATATATGTGATTGCTTTTTTTGTGCAGAACAGACATTTGTGGTTTCAGTGTCATTTCCACTAGCCTATCAATTTTTTAAATTTCTTTTCTTTATTACTTTTGGTCTTCCCATGCTCCTATTTCTGTTTGTGTGCCAGAGACAGTGAGGTCAGTGATTGAGGTCAGGGTCAGAACTGTGATCTGGTAGCAGAGGCACTGGCTGGCAACATAGCCATAATATTTGCTCCAATGGCTTGGCAGGGCTGGCATTAGTATAGAGCACAACAAGACACATAGGAGGAAAGCTGTGTATGAATAGCTGATTTGATTGCTATTTGGGAAGAGGCCTCAGTTCAGTATTCATTCAAAGAAAAACTGTCATTGGTCGGTAGCAATAAAAGTAGCGGTGTTTCTGTAACGGTTGCTAGTCATTGCTTTGACATTGTTGGTCATTCATTTTGGCATTACATATTAGTTATATCCTTTAAATAAATAAAATAGTCACTCAAGAAAATCCCTTATTAGTAACATTTCTTAACTAAGCGTGGAAGCCCGTTGTGTAAACATAATCATAGCTACCTGCTGAACTAACAAAATGCAAGTGTTGCAAAGACAGACTTCAATCATAGTACATGAAAATGAAAGTGACACAACTATCAAATCATGTTATCTGTTAACTGCAGCTCTTTGGTTGTTAATCATAATCTGTTTAAGACATTAAAATGGAAAATGTATAAGACAATACACCTCAGTCTGTATTCTGTATCTGCCATCTTGTTAAAATTCCCAACAAACAACTCGGTAGGACCGATCTGTGTCTTGAGGTTAAAGAGATACAATAACAATCCAGACTCAGATTGAGGGAGGGAGAGAAGCCATAAAGCTTTTGGAGCAATATGTGGGAGGAAGGTCTGTTCCTTTGAGACAGCTGAGGGGGCGAGGTATACAATAAATGGAAAAAAGGGGGGGGGCTAGAGAGAGTGCGAATAATGTTGAACTCAAGGAAATGTATTACTACTACTTACACCATATTCCTGTTGTAGAAACTGACACAGAAGATGAGGTCCTCTACATACAATAAGAGTCATGCTGATTGATAATTGATAAGTCTGGGTGGTATTGTTTAAGTCATATATGTTTTGCTGTCTTTGCTATGAACAGATATTTTGATATTTTTAAGAGCTGTCATAATGTAATTGTAATAGCTAGAATGATTTCTTGTAGCATGACCAAATTGGCTATAACCTGCAAGTACTTCAATATGGTTTAAGTACATAAAAAAGATAAAGGGAAACAGGGACTCACAGGTCAAAGAACTGACTCACTTGATACACGTTATCTACTCCATTTGGGTTGTTGCTGGTAGGTTTGTCTGCCAGTGTTGTTGGTAGACAACCAAACAATTATGCTACTGTTCAGAATGATTCAAAGTATTTCTTTTGTGTCGACTATTATTCATTGTGAACTTCAAGATCTTCCAGCACCCAGTGCTGACAAAGTTAGAATGGATCTTCTTCCTGTTTCCTGTTTCAACTAACAAAGATTAACATTAGCCATCCAGTCTTCTGAGAAACTGAGAGATTACATGCCAGTGGTTTGTGTAGAGCCAGCCCAACAGTCTAACATTTAGGAGCTCATTTAATAAAGCCATGGTTTTGCTTTGATTTGATTGGTTAATGGTCACAATGTACTGTGCCCTGCAGGGAAATTATCATCTGCCAAGGACAAGTTTATCTGGTGTGTGGCACTTTTCATGTTGTAACTCATTTGATAGTTGTATTGTAAATTCTGACGCTGTGTTTAAACACCATTATAGCCTACAATGTGGGCAAGCAGAATGACAGCTGAGGTAGGTAAAGCAGATGCTAGAAGAGTCTGAATGTATGGTATGTATGTTAGAGTTAACACATACATACAAATAGAGTTAAAATGCAGAGGTCAGTCCCGATGGATTTTTCATATGTGCTATATAAACTAAATTCCTTTCAACAAGTTGCAAGTTAATTCCCCAAAAGAGAGAGAAACTTTTTTTGCAACATTTCACCTTGCTGATGCCACAAATGTCAGTGCAGGAGAAGCGGAGACCATCCTGTGGCTTGATCTGTGTTGAGTGATAGTAAGAGTGATCTCCACGGATAGTAGAGTGTTAAACTGTCCATCTCCACCGGTGACCGGAGGAAAGTGGTGTGTATGTGTGAGTTTCCCCCAGGCTCCCGTCTTCACAGTCTAGATCTAATGGGTTCTGACAGGATGGTAATAAGGTAGCAATGGACACACTGTGTGTGTGTGTGTGTGTGTGTGTGTGTGCGTGCGTGCGTGCGTGCGTGCGTGCGTGCGTGCGTGCGTGCGTGCGTGCGTGCGTGCGTGTGTGCGTGCGTGCGTGCGTGCGTGCGGCAGCAGTGAACTATGTCTATGCTGGGTAGTAACAGCCCAATGTTAGATAGCAGGTGTTTAGGGCCCCGACCTCATCCTCTGTGTGCGTAAATTAACACCCTGTTGCATGCAGACACACACATTCACAAGGACAAAAAAGCCCAAGGTCAACATGCCCCTATAGACACACACCAGGCCAGAATCCATTTACACATATTGCACACACATGTTGACTGTGCAACCATTCACACTGTACATACACACCAATGCATGAGTGCATGCACAAACACCATACACAGCCCTTTTATTTCTCCGTCATGCACACAGTTCGTCCTTTGTTGACATAACACTTTATTAGCCCTGATGAATATTCATATCCAGCAGTGTCCTTCCTGATCATATTCTATTAGTTACTTTAAATTGGTATTAAACATATGTACAGTGTGTGCTTTTACATACATATGGCTTACAACGCTCGGTATTTTATTAGCAAACTACCCTCGTAAATCAGTCGACATGGTTATCTCACCCCGGAATCTCCCCTGCCCCTGCCTCAAGCCAGGTCCTCAAGGAAAGCAGGCAGGCAAGAGGATGCTGTCTTGGCCTGTGCTCATGGGGCTCAGTTGGGCAAAGTCTGAAATGCCAAAGTGGGGCTGCTGCCATTTGTGCTCAGCACCAGCAAGAGAAAGGAAGTGCTCGCTCTGCATTAGCCTGGATAAGTGGCAGAAAATGGATGGATGGAATTAGACCTTTTAATAGCATAGAACTGGTTACCAACTAACCTAAAGAATAAAAATGTATATGCCAAGACAAATTTGTTTGCATTGGGTGCTGGTATTTCTGTCTTTTAATACTTAGTGGTGTTATGGTAAGGAGTAGATTGGGGTTAGGCTGTTAATCAGCTTAATAGCCTGATAGCAAACATCTCAGTATACAAATATTATATTCTGGATATTTCCACTAAGCCATGACTAACCATTACTGTCATAACAGGATAAGAAATTTAGGCTGTATTGCCACTCTTTCCAGGCTAATGTCAGCGTCTCTCACCTGTTATATTTGGATCTCACATAATCAGTGTCGTAACTATTCCGGCCTAGTGTAAGAGGCAAGTGGCATACTCATGAGCCAACACTTAAATAGACTAATATCTTGAATAATGTTTGAGTCTTAATGTGAATAAAACACATTCATTGGCACGATGTTTGTGTTCTGAACAAGCGAAACAGTGTGATTAGCTGTGTTCTTTTGTTAGGAAAGATATTTAATTTTTCAATTACAGGATCTGACCTAGATGCCAGGTCTGAAAGAAGAGCAGCAGGGATGAGATGGGCTCAGTAGTGACAGGCTTTTTAAAGAGAGGCAACACATATTTGATGATATTTTACTTTATTTGAATATGCAAATAGATATATAAGTATTTGCACAATGATGCAATTTTTGTAATTTTGCCTCTGTACACCACCACAATGGATTTGAACTGAAGCCATCAAGATGTAATTGAAGTGTAAACTTTAAGCTTTAATTCAAGGGGGTTAAACAAAAATATTGCATTAACCGTTTAGGAATTATAGCAATTTGTATTCATAGTCCCTCATTTTCAAAGCCTCTAAATAATTGGACAAATTGCTGCCAGTTTCATGGGCAGGTGTGGCCTGACATGACAAATTGGGTAGATAATGATGGCTAATGACCTAAAACATACTACAAATGCAACCCAAGAGCTTCACAAGGCAAAGCAATGGAATATTCTTCAATAGTCAAGTCAGTCACATGACCTCAACCTAACTGAGCATGCATTTCACTTTCTGAAGACAAATATGAGGGCCACTAACGAGCAGCAACTGAAGGCGGCAGCACTAAAGGCCTAAAGCATCTCAAGGGAGGAAACTCAGCATTTGGTGAAGTCCATGGGTTCCAGACTTCAGGCAAAGGATTTTCATTAAAGTATTAAAAATAGTCCTTATATTCATAATTATGTTGGTTTGTCCAATTACTTTGGAGCCTCTGAATATGGAGGGAGTTTGTATAGAAATGGCTGTAATTCCTAAACAGTTAATGTAATTAAAAAATTGTGGAAATTGTGTCACTGTAAAAATACTTGTGTATTTTTAATAAAAAGATCTCTGGCAGAGATCTACAGCGGTCAGAGATCAGGGCAGCTCTTTACAGCTCTTCTGGTTCTGTGTTTTGCTTGAGCAGAAACTTCAGTTTGGCAGATATGTGCTGTTGTGAGTCTTGAATGCTGAATTTCGAAGCAGAGGGATATCAAATGTGCTTTCCTGGTTGCTCAGGAACATTAACAGTGTCCCAGCAGCATCTGTGTATCCAAACAGTGAATTGCAACAGCTTGAGGCTGTTGATGCTACACTGGAACAGACAGGTCTGCTTGTCAAGTCAAAACGTAAACAAACACATACCTCTTTTGAACCAATTTGCACATTTGTGATGAACGCATAAACTAGGAATGGTTGATGCTGTCATCAAAAATAAAGATAGGGCACCTGTCAACATTTTGGGAAAAGAAATTTGTTGCTCGTTCAGAAAACCTAATTGATTAGTTGAAATGGGAGCTGTTAGGACACGGCCAAATGAAGCCACAGTTTAATGGATTCAGTACCAATATAACTGTCACTACCTTTCATCCTTTGTCTCTCCTAATACATTACTCCTTATAAATATTTTACTTATACAAATGTAACTATGAAACCTCTTATTAAGTTATTTGTTGATCCACTCATAACTGTCTGGCTTCAGGCAATCATTCTGTGATTAAAGCTGCTGAGTTTGATCATGTTTTGTTTTATTAGCTTCAATTTGAAATCTTGAAAAATTGTACGTCCATTCATTAGAGGGAAATTGTGTGTGTGTGTGTGTGTGAGAGAGAGAGAGAGTGTGCTAATGCTGGAGGCTGTAGCCACTGCTTACAGTACCGTTTATGTCTTTAAAGAAAATATTGACTTTACAATACTGAAAATATCACTCTTCCTTTCTCAATTGATCTCTTAGCTCACATTTTCTTTCTTGGTTACGTCCTGACTCTCAGTTTTTTCTTCAGGTCTTTCTATATCTTAGAGCATGTCCTACGTTTTTTTTCTCTTCACCTCTTGTTGCCTTTATCTGTTTGACTGTCTGTATCTTTCTCCCTCTAATACTGCCTGTCACTCTGATTCACTGTCTGCCTTTTTGTCCCTTTTTCCTTTTCTAAATCCCCTTATTTCACCTCAGTTGTTGTTATGAACACCATCTGTTCAGAGCAGATAATGGTAATGAGGATTTCAAAGCAATCACAAAATCGTATTAAATGTTATTATGTAAAAACAATGATGTTAATTCCACCTCTCCCTGTATCTCTCCCTTTCTCTCTCCACAGCTCCACCACCCAGCAGATTCAATAGGAGAGTGTCAGGTAAGACGTGGTGTGTATGTATATGTGTGTGGGTGTGTGTGTGTGTGTGTGTGTGTGTGTGTGTGTGTGTGTGTGTGTGTGTGTGTGTGTTCACCAGCCTGTGTGCGTGTATGTATATGTCTGTGTGTGTGTGTACACGTGTTTGACGTCATGTCCCTGAAGTGTAATCCACACTGGGGACAGTACTGCATACATCACTACCTTAGTGGCTCACCCATACCTTGTGTGTGTGTTATTGTGTGTGTCATGCATATGAAACACTGCTGTGGCCAAATGATAGACTTACTGATTTGTGTCTCTCTCTGTCAATGTGAGCGTATTTTTATTTGTAATGCATGTAAAACACAGAGGTAAAAAGTTCCACTGCGGTGTGTTTTGGGTTTTGTGTGTCTGCGCTTTCTCTTTTTTTGTGATCTTGTGTGTACAGTGCACTTGTTTTCTCACGCTGCATCTAGTGTTTACATATGAGTAAATGAATGTCGTCAGCCGTCACAGAGTGCTGCACTTTGATTAGCTCTGGGTGTGTCAACTGATGTTTATCTTTACTGCTGTCCTTCTGTCATTGCTGACCCTGCTGTCTTTACCAGTGTCTTTAGGGTTTGTTGTGGAGTATGTGGTGTTAATTTAGCTGAAACATCAAGTTTTTTAGAGTTCCTTATTGTTATCATCTGGTAAACAAAGTGGTTTGAAGTTTGAAGAGTAGACCTTTGTAGTGTTAATGTTGTAAAATATAATGATCCTTTTTGAGCTTTAAAGAGGAATTGTGTTAATACAACAAAAATAGAGCATCACTGAGATGCTCACTCGTGTTTCCCAGAGATGTTAGTACAAAGGTTTCTTATTAAGGTACTTTTACAAAGATTCCCATTTTTAGTTTGTAAGGTGTTCAAATATGTTTTCTTTTGCAGGTGTTTAATGTGTGTGGTGTTTTTCTCAAGGACACAATTTGACCTTCTCCCAAAGGAAGGAGGCTTATTAAGGCTTAAAAGAAGAATCCATCCCTTTATCACCTTAGTGTGTTTTTAGCAAAAGAGGGACAAAAGCTCTGTGTGACCCATTTGCTTTGGAGTGTTTTTGTATATGTACACACAATTTGATATCCACTGAGCAGAAATATTGTAATATACTGCATAATACAACATCACTAACTACAGCTACAAAAGATACCACACACTTGAATTACAGACAACCGATTAAGACAGTATTCTCAACAAAGACTTGTTTAAAGTGGAGTGTTATTTATTACATGGCTACTACTCTATATTGCATTGCATTACCTTGTCAGGTTTTTAGTTTTGTTTGTAATTAGGTGTACAGTAGAGTGTATATAAACCCTCTAAATATATTTAGGAGTTCTAAAAGAACAGTTTACTAGTTTTAATATCTCAGAAAATACATTTTCTGTAGATAAATCAATCAAATCAATCAGCTCATTAGTTTTTTTCCCATATGAAATATGGGAAATGAGCACTGAAGTTAAACAATATTAGAGAGAGTCTTTTCCGAGATGAAAACAGTGATTGATTAAATGACAATGTGACAACAATGGGACAGTGTGAAAGCTGGCACTTGTAGTTATGAACCGAAAAAGAATTATCACCCAAATCTGCAGCTGCCCCCAGTTTTATGGAGCTTTTTAGTTTGTTTCAGCTCCTTGTTTAGCTTTGGGGACCACAATTTTACAGTTTTGGTTCACTCTCGCTGCTCTCATAGTCATTTTTGACTGCAGCAGGCATCTGTGCTGAATGAAAAAGCTCTAAAAACCCACTGTCCACTACCTACTCAGCACCAAACAGCAGGCAGACATAGTTGGTGACCAGCTGTTGAACATAGAGCATTTAGTGGCTATAAAGAGCCAGATTTTCCCCTCAGGAGTTGGTGAAGACCAAAAATAGCTAACAAAGGTGAATATTGGACTTGCATTGATCAGGTGGCCAGAAACACAACTCGAAATGAATGCTGATTTTGCTCCGTAATTGCCAAATGTGTAAATAAGCAACTGTTTGTTAACAAGTTCACTATATCAACTTAAAACATGTTAATATGTCAATGTTGTGTTCACAAGTTGTTCTGCTGGATTGTGCTTATATTCAGGTCCTTTAAACAAAAAGTCAGAAACAGGCTTATCATTAGTTTTGCTAATGATAAGCATTTGGATATACAAATATCCAAATGTTGGGTCGCCTATATTTGTGAAGTGTTTTGAGGAGGTAACTAAGAACTAATTATTTGACAGATGAAGAAGAAAAATCTCTTACTGTCCCAGTATAAAAGTACACATAGACATGCACACAACAGTGAAGGAGGAGAACAGCATCCATGTCACTAGAAATGAGTGTTTTCTTACAGGAATATATGGCCATAATCATATCAAAAATGTATTTTCTTTTGCTGAAAATGTGCTGGAAATTATAAATTGATTACATATTTGCATTAAATTTGATCACATTGCCCCATTACAAGTGAACTGGGGCTTGTAAACTAATCAAATTTAGACTCAAAAATAGCTTATTTATTGAGCGGTGTTTTGGTATGTTGTCATCCTGCCAGGGGTAGATCAAGGTTTTGGCAGCATGAAGGAGAAACAGCAAATTTGATTCCAGCAACTTAAGCTAAACATTATGGATCTGTCTGTACTTTCTGCCTTATCTGATTCTGAATTGTGTTCATACCAGTGAAGAACACACACAGATGAATACCTATACTAACATCTGTGTCTTCATACTCATAAAATCGTTGAAGTTTGAGGCTGTATCCTGTTTTTGGTTCAGATTATCTTCTCTCTCCTACTTAACTGCATCACATTCTGGTTCAGACTCACACTGTAACAGCTTTTGTTTGGTCCGTTGTATTAATCTGCCTGATCAAGATGAACTAAAGGAGTTAACAAATTAACACTTCAGAGGTCACACTTCCAAACATGATTGGTATGAATGCTGAGAGATAAGACATTACATTCATGATCTCTCTCTCTCTCTCTCACTCACACACACACACACACACACACACACACACACACACACATTTAGAGACTTCCATGTGGTAAATGTCACGTGAGAGTGAAGTGAAGAGTATGTTCCTATAGAGTTGGAGAAAACACAGATACATAGTGACAACTTGAAATGACCTTGTCAGTGTTTGTCATCCAGTGTGGTAAAACATGTCGCGGTGCCTGTGTCATTTTCTCACTTCTGGGCTCCTCCAGTGTCCTGTAGTAATGATGTCTTCTCTTCCTTTCTCCTGCAGGCCATTGCCTCATTTTGTGTTATACAATATCTTCATCTCTGTCCTCTCTGCTTTGTGCCTGTGCTTGTGTAACATCTCACCTTTCCTTGTACTCTGTGTAGTGTGTAGTCCGTGCGTGCGTGCGTGTAAACGTTTAACCACAATGATGGAATACAGTGTATTTTGTGGGTTTCTTTGCTTGTGTGTGTGTGTGTGTGTGTACGTGTTTAAAACATAACATGCTTCTTTGACTCATTTTGCATCTTATGTCCAGATTGTTCAAGATGTGATTTCATTGTCACATGTAAATGTATCTCCAAATACATTAAAGTTGTCCTTGTCCATCACTGTGATACATATCTGTTGTGTGGGATATGCAGAGGTTGTATTTAGATCAGTGTTGAATCAGTGATCCCACAAACTTGTCTGCCTAAAGTACAAGTTACTGGAAAAAGAACCTTAGTCGTACCATTAATGACACATTGTAGTGTTATCACAAGAAGTGAATGTCAGTCTGTCCTTCAGTACTGACTGAACATTTTGTATTACTTGTTCCTTAGCCACTTGTATAGTGGTAGTACAACCCGCTGGTTTGCTTGCTGTAGTTGTTGCTGTTCTTTGTTTTATTTATATATATATATATATATATATATATATATATATATATATATATATATATATATATATATATATATATATATATATATATATTTTTTTTTATTTTATTTTTTTTTTAAATTTAAATCCTTGTTGTCAAGGTTATTTGTAGTTTTTGATTGGACGCTCATTGCATTTACACGTAGTTGTCACTGTCTTGATTAGTCTCTGAACAAGCCCGTAGAATACTTTCTCCCCTGGATTCTTTGCTCTGTCTAATTACAGTGTGTAATCACACAGGACACGTTCATGCAGTCTGTAAAGTAGGTTTACATGTCTTCCTTCCAGTGTGTGCGGAGGCGTTCAACCCAGATGAGGACGATGAGGACACGGAGCCCAGAGTGGTTCATCCAAAAACAGATGAACAGCGCTGCAGACTGCAGGAGGCTTGCCGAGACATCCTACTGTTCAAAACACTAGATCAGGTAAATAAAACTTAGAAACCTACACAGGAAGACACCTGTATACCAACACATAGCAAAGCAGAAAACTATTCAAATACAGATGGATGAAGGAAAAACAAAAACAAGAAGTTTCTTGGTTAGATGTAGAGCATCCAGAACAGCTTTGGTGCTCATTGGCATAGATTATACAATTCTCTGGATCTCTACTGGATGGATAAGATCCTCAGCAAACCACTCAGTGACCCATTGTGCCCTGTGTAAAAGCATCTGCATTCATTAACTTTCTCCACTCACTTATTTACATTTTTCCTTTAATTTGTCCCCTGAATGTAGATCCACACATATAAAAGTCACATCTACATTCATCAGTCCTGCACTAAGTGACCAGAAGAATGGAAATAATAGCACTGCAGTACAGTGGTGCTGCAAATAATGCTGCTTTACTTAAAATACTCGGTTCTTGTTAAGATGAGTACTTAAATTGTTTGTGCGTTCAGTCAATGATGTTGCATGGTTTGTGGCTTCCTTTTGGGCAGTGGTTTAATGATTACATTATACAGAAGGGTGCTTCTAACAATTGTCACTTCATCCTATGGTATGCAATACGAAACCACTAAAAAAAAAATACAGCCTCAACAAAAATAGCATACATTTCATGAAAGTAGTACTTACTGCAGAACTGTAGCATTGGATTTTCTTGCAAAGTAAAGGTTTTCCCTTTTGGTCACTGAGTGTATTACTTTACTGTCCTCAGGAACCACACTTAGTCAGCTGCTCACGGGGCAGGTCAGGTGATCGACTGAAGAGAAAAAGGACAAAGAAATACTTGTTAAACATCTTTGCATGTGTACATTGTATCATGAACCAGTACAATCTCTAGTCAGAGTACTCTGCTTGTCTTATTGGCTAGAAACCTTCATAGAAGCCCATCCTACAGTGTTGTGATTATGCGCTTGATTTTTGTCAGCTGAAACCCTCCTGTATCTGGCCTGTTTTCCAGAAAGCATTTCCAAAAATCATATGTGGGATGTTGTCGTACTTGATTTATACATGTTTGTTTTGGCTGAGAAGATGTGGTCAAAATTAATTTGATGTTTTGAAAACCGTCTTTCTTTTCCGATCGTGAACCATGTAGCACTTGGCATCTATTACGATAAATCTGACATTTTTATGAAATTGCATATCATGCTAAAACATGGAGAAAGTGTCATGACATTTTTTTAAAAAAAAAAGCATCCTGTCCTTCCCCTTGTGTACTTTATTTCCCCGATGGGATAATTAAATTCATCTTGTCTTCCCTCAGGAGCGGCACTCACATGAGCTAGATGGCATCTTGAGCTGCTAGTTCAAATTCACATACACACAAACATTTCCACTCTTGCTCCTTATTTCCTTGCCTCATCTATGTCTGACGTCCTTCCCCTAATCCCCCATCCAGGAGCAATTCTCAGAGGTGCTGGACGCCATGTTTGAGTTACGGGTTCAGCCCCAGGAGCACGTCATCGATCAGGGAGACGATGGAGACAACTTCTACGTCATAGAGAGGTAGGAGGCAGCTACCCTCGTTGGGTCATTAAGGCTGGGTCCGTTTGTTTATTCAAATACTGCCAGTTTGTTTTAGTGAGTTTAGATGACTGAAAGGCTTGAGATAAGAATGTCTGACAACACATTTCCTGCAAAAAACTATGACCAAGGCTTAGATGATACCCTTAGCCATATTTTCTGTGTTTGATAAATATATTTTCTTTTACACTGAATGAGTGCCCCTCTATAATATTTACTACTTCAGTCATTTGTGTCTCAACTCAGTTCTTTGTTTTTTTTTTTTTTGAGGCTGTACTTTGAGGTTGGGTTGAATTAAATTGCACTGTATGGAAAAGAGCTCATTTACATACACAGAAGGAAATATTAAAATGGAGTCAAATACACAACACCATCAGCTACAGGTTCAAAAATTGCCATACAGGTGAATCTTGCATACTGTCAACAACAATTAAAAAGCATAACTTTTTAAAAGATTGTTTGAATTACAGAGCTGTTGTACTGAAATGCAGTGAATAATAGTGGAAAAATACTAAAAATCTTAAGACTTGCAATAGTGCGATCAGTTTGCGGGTTTTTAGAGTAGGGGTTAGGTTCCATTAGATTGTTCATGATTGTGGTTGGTGTTTATGTCTATATAGTACCTAAGAAGGCCGCGTGTAATTTTCCTCCCATAGTGCTAATGTTTACACAGGCCTCTACAGTGAAGTTTTTGTTGTCTGGGCTGGAATACAGTGTTATAATGCAGGGAGAGTAAAATGGGTCTCCTCACTCTTGATGTTTTTGACTAATTAAAAAAAAAAACAACCTACAAATATGCATCAAGCTGCAGGCAGTTCTGTTAATTACAACAATAACATCCCAGGTCCTTGTTTTCATTTCACATTTTTTACACAATGTAGTAGGTTTGAATGTTGGCTTTATTATTTTAAAATAATGGAGGCAACTTTTATAAGCTTCGTTGATAGTCCCTGAGTCTAGACTGCATTGAGAGCAATTAACATTTCTTTGTTCATGCATCACACTCTGAGATTACTTAACATAAAAAAAGATGACGGTTTTTGACCTCTCTCACCAAAGAGAGAACAGACCTACCAGTGTTTGGCCACTGGCTAGTCATTGTTTATCCCACCCTAGCTTCTAGTCACTCTTGGCATGGCATATATCACTTCAGCACAGGGGTTTGGTAACACTTGTGTGCTGTCTTTCCATCTGCATACACACTGTCTAACACAATGTGGTCCCTTACACAAGACATGCGATGACCTTTAAGAGCAGCACGCCTGCCTGGTCATATACTATCCCGGGGTTTTCCTCGGCCTGTTAAAGGCGTAGGTGGTAGCTAATGTCACCAGCTTGGTGGGTTTGAGCATGGACACTCGGAGAGATGGAGGGATAAACTGAAATGCAAAAGAAAAGCAGGAAAGAAAATAGGACAGAGGAACACATTGTATAAATGTTTCGTATCTAAACTTTTTATTATGCCTTTAAACCTTTTATATATACTGTACATCTTCTCTGCATTCCTGTTGGTGTATCATAATGTAAACCATCAATATGAACACATTTCTCTTGCTGTCAGCTGTGAACGCTTCTACAGTGTTTTATGTGTTTATTATTGATGATATTCATGCACGTTCCATGGCACAGCTGACTTAACAATGATAAATCCAGACAATTTTATGAGGCATAAAAGGAGACTGAAAGCATAATTGTACCCTCCAAGCGTCTAGCTGGCCTGTGTACTAATATATATATATATATATATATATATATATATATATTATATATATATATATATATATATATATATTATATATATATTATATATATATTATTATATATTATATATATATATTATTATTATATATATTATTATATATATTATATATATATATTATATATTATATATATATATATATAAAAAGGACCACCTTTCAAAGACAAACATGAACAATCGTATTCTGAAACCTTGAAGAAAGGAACGATCTTGAATTTACTAAGAAGCCCTCAGGGACGATGATTAAAATATATGATAGGAGGGGTGACATGTAAAAGAAGTGAAAAGGATCATTGTGGAACTCAGTTGCCTTTGGCTGAAAGACATTGAAAGCTGCTTTAATGTAACCACACAAGTTCATTTGAACATATGGTAATGTTCAACTAAAAGTCATTACTGTTGTTGTTGTTGTTATTATTACTGTCAAATAAAGGATGGACTGTTTAGTTGGCTTTCTCTCGATCTTGCATTAGTCATTTTATCACAGCTTTAGTGCCCGCATCTAATAATGCTGAAAGGTCTTAGTTATTTACAAATCAATGTGAAGCTCATTCCGCGGAGACAGATTTTATTTTTTATATTTGTTGATAGTGTGAGTGTTGCATCTTCGGTCTGAAGAGGTTAAAAATCGCTGAAGACACTGTTCAAGGGTTGACTAGGCAGAGAAAAATCCTTATCATGCACACGTCCTGGCTATAATTGCGCACTTCAAAAGACACCAGCCTTACTCTTTTTAACTTGCTTGTTGATTTTAGAAGAGTAAGAATTCAAAATTCTGGCATCTTAAACGTGAATTTCTTCAGTGTAATACTTGATTGTGGCTGAGTTGCCCTTTTTTATAAAGAAGTAAAAATGTTTATTAAAAGAATCTTGCTACTTTCTTTTACATCTGCCCTTCTTAGCTCAAGCAAATTTACTCTGTGGAATTTATCAATGATCACAGGCTTTCTTCTTACTTGCTTAGTCTCTTTAATAAAGAACAAGCAGCCCAGTATCTTAAACAGTTCTTAGATTGTCCCGCTAAACTGTGCTCAGTAAACCAATGACACAGATGATCAGTGTCCCCATCGTCATAGTAATCCAGTCAAACTAAGTAATACTCTACCAGGGACAAGGGTTTTGGCCCCACTACACAGCCAATGGGAGGACAGGCTATCTTTCAAAATGACCGGTTAATCCTGGCGAGCAACAACGCTGCAAATTACCTTCCCCAGGTTTAATCCTTGTACAGACGGAGGGAGGGAGAGGGAGACACGCCCAGTATACCGGACTAACGGGATCCTGTCCAGAGGCTACAGATAAATCTGTAATTAGATTTATATTTAAACCAGTCAGTAGGTCAATAAATAAAACAACAATCACCTCTTAACTTTTGGCTCCGTTAAATAAGTCAATAAATAATTTTTCTGTGTGTTCCCCTTTTGGATTTAATTCTTGTTTCTCTTTCCCCGTTTGCTATTTATCTGTTTTTCTCTTTTCCTGACTCTCCATCTCTCTCTCTCTCTCTCCCTCCAGGGGTGTGTATGACATAGTGGTATCGGGAACATGCGTGGGCCAGTATGACAATAAGGGCAGCTTCGGGGAGCTGGCACTCATGTACAACACGCCACGTGCCGCCACCATCATCGCCACCCAGGAGGGGGCACTATGGGGACTGGTAAGAGCATCCAAATAGACAAACGCACACACCGACAGCAGAATGAGACAGTGAGATGTGTGATACTCTTCTGCATTCTTAACGTATTAGGTAATAATCATGAGTTTATGTAAAGATCACTCTGTAGTTATTTTCTGACCAAGTAAACCATTGCTTAATAACTGGAGGTCGTCTGTTGTCCTAATGATACAGTTTGTCAGCTAGGTGTATTCAGTTATATTTAAATCAGTACCACATTTCTTTCGCCGGTCACCTTTTTTTAAATCTTAAAAGCTCAGTTTTAAACTCTTAAGGATTGTATTGTGAGCAGGTTAGGTACAGTTTCGTTTACCCTACACCGTACATTGAGTGGTGATGCTCAGACTTGTTAAGAATGAAGTCCTGTCATTGATGAATGGAGCCAGTGTTCTGCTCTGATGGTTTTTGTTGCTGCAGCTCCTCCCTGTGGTCGAGCAGAGAAGGACCAGCAACGGTCAAACAGAAGAGAGAGAATCTGCTGTTAGGTGTGTCTTTACTTGTGTATGTTTTCCCTAGGATCGTGCCACATTTCGTAGACTCATCGTGAAGAACAATGCCAAGAAGAGGAGGATGTACGAGTCGTTCATTGAGTCTGTGCCCTTACTCAAATCGCTGGAGGTGAGTTTAAGGGTCGTAATCCTTTCACTGGCTCCAGCAGTAATTGTGCAGGTTGTTTCTTTTCTTTTGTAGCACTACACAGAGAAACGGCATCACATGTTAGGTTAGCGATCCAGCCAACAGAGGAACACCAGCAAGTTGACAATGGAAATAGTTTATGATGGATAAAGTTCTGGTCTACATTCACTAGAAATGGTGTATTTAATTCTGATGATAGCAAAAAAATTATTTTGTTAGTTATACATGCTACTTCTACAGCATTTCCCTACAACAGTGTTTTTTACAGTCACTGTGGGTTTTTGTTGTTTGTTTAGTCTTAAAATGTACTGAACACTGCAGCATGGTGAATGCTCAAGGCACACAAGAGCAGAGGGGAGAAAATGAGGAAATCGAGAGAGAGGGAAAGCTGAACTAAAGGAGTTTAAATGAGCATAACCTGGATGTAGTCAATGAAACAGCTCTCTCTCTTTTCCCGAAGTTTCTCCCATTATTTCTCTTCTCTCAACCTCCCTGCATTTCTCCCTCTTTTCTCTGTCCAGGCAACAGAGAGGATGAAGATAGTGGATGTATTAGGAGCGAAGCAGTTCTCAGATGTTGAGCGCATCATCACACAGGTGAGACACTGATATATATAACTGATATGGTTTAATACAGGGAGAGCATGACTCTAGCATTTACATGCGCAGGGTTTCGACATATACATACAAGACATAACTATTTTTCACAGTAGCGATAACTTGTCTGTTTTTCTTTCTCCTCAGGGAGACAAGGCTGACTGCTTTTACATAGTAGAATCTGGGGAGGTCAAGATCATGATGAAGAGTAAAGTAAGATGCTTCTCCTCACCTTCCTCATTTCTCCATTGCACCATTCTGCATGTTAAAAAAAGGACTTTACTGTGAAGGTGGATTTATTTCACTGTGCATCCCTCCAGTTCTACTCTACATTTTTCCTGCAGTCTCTTCTCTATAGGTTCAGCCAGATCACTTAAATGCAGAAAAAAAAATCCCCCTCAGGGACCGTTCAATATTCTAAGTGTTTTTGTTGGTTCAGGAATATGAATAAATATAATAGTGGATTTAATCTCCTAACCAGGTAGATTTTGACAGTGACAACCCGCACTCCCCATTCAGAAACCACCAAAGTTACTAAAGTTTGTCTTGGTTTTGCCTAGTAGTGGTTCCTAACCTTTAATCCTCTTCTGTCCTCTGTTCCCCTCTCCTTTCCTCTCTTTTCCTACCCCCTCCCCACAGACGAAGGCAGACCATGCAGACAATGCGGAGGTGGAGATAGCACGCTGTAGCAGGGGTCAGTACTTTGGAGAACTGGCCCTGGTCACTAACAAGCCCCGGGCCGCCTCGGCCTATGCAGTCGGCAATGTCAAGTGTTTGGGTAAGATGAAATACACTCTGCCACGCTCGTTAAACCCATTTGTCTGTTTCAATGCTAATGCTGATCACAAGAAAACCGATAATGAATTTAAATGTGTATATTAAGTAGATTTGTTTTAACGTTTCCAGCCTCGGGAAATGTGATACTTGAATCCAAAGTACCTATGTGAACATTTTTATGTGATTATAGCATCTTTCAAATTGTTCTATGATATAATATTTTCTTCTGCGTTATTTTCAGCCTGTTCATTCTCAAGGAGTTTGCACATCAAGTTCTTTATGAAGCTATCGTTTTTAAAGATTCAATAAATCTGGAGTTGAAAGTTAAACTTAATGTGAAATTAAAAGCATTTAATATACAATATTTAAACCACTCAACCCCACTACGAAGCCTGCTGTATAAATTTTACTCTAATTGAACTGTTCCAAGCAGTTTGTCATGAGATATCAAGTGACATTTGAGTTTTGATTAATTCAAAATTGGTGTCTGGCTCTTCATTTTGTCTTTCATCACCTATTATTTTTTGTTGATTTGAAGGCTGTTTGGTAATTAGTTTGCTTTTGAAGTGGATCCTCTAATTCATGATCTATGGTAGATGAGCAGCTCTTCACTTTTTTTTAAAAATGAATGCAGGATTTTTAACAGCTGGTGGAGTTTGTCTGTCACCTCTCCTCTCTTTGCTTGAGCTTTTTTCATAGCTCTAATTGCACAGCTTTTGTTTGTTCATTCACACGGGTTATATTTTTCATTGAAGATGTAGTCAGTCAGTCACTCTTACTCTTGCTGCTCCCTTATTTTCTCCCTTTCAATATTAACCATGCACACGGTCAATACACTCACTCACCAGCGTGTCTTGTCTTTCAGTGTACTTTCTGTTTACTGTACTACCGCTGCTCAGCTTTGAAGCCTAGAAAATCACTCAGCCGTATTGCAGCAACATTCAGTGTGCTGTCAGTTTTACTCTTACCATTCTTTCTGTGCTGTTGCAGATATAAAACATGAGTAGGACTTTGAGGGCCCCCTGTGGCCCTGTAAAAACATTTAGACCAGGGCTGCCATTCTGTACGTAACAAATGTCTAAGCACACATTAAAACAGTCAGCTGACCTTTTCTAAACACTGTTGATCCAAATGTTTGCTTTGGTTCTGATGCTAAATAATAATACGGAAATGCTCAGTGTGTGTGTTTGTGGAGGGGAGGTTGCTTTTTGCCAGTGTCCAAATCTGTATGCTCCTCACTGCACTTAACCTGATGTTTTATCATAGTCTCTTTAGGTAAAAGCCCAAATCTTCTAAGCATGTTGCGAGATTTGAAATATTGTTTCACATAAAACCTCTGGGAATCTACAGAGTCTTCAGCCATATATGGGATGACAATAGTCCTGTTATCTCTTACTTTCAGGTTTTGTGAAACATTTTAAAGCCAATAACAATGAGTTCAGTGAATTGTTTTCATTTGTTGTGACATCTTAATACTTGAGCAGCTGAAATGAACCTACAAAGATGCACCTTAATCTCTCTCTATCTCTCTCTCTCCCCCTCCCTTTGCAGTAATAGACATCCAGGCGTTTGAGCGCCTCCTGGGCTCCTGTAAGGAGATCATGAAGAGAAACATTGCCCACTACGAGGAGCAGCTGGTGGCCCTCTTTGGCTCCAGCATGGACCTGAGAGACTGAGCCTCCCACACCACCCTCTGTGCCTTCTATTTTACACACACACACACACACACACACACACCAAACACACACACACACACACACACACACACACACACACACACACACACACACACACACACGTCCTCTCTCACATCATGCAGTGGCTATACAGACTCATAATAAGCTTTACACAGCCTTGCAAACACATAAATACTTACACAGTATGAACACACCCTCTCTCACACACACACACACACGTTTACACTGACACCTGTATAGGCACTGAGAGACGTCCACTTCACTTAGTCTGCTCACCCTCGTGCACATACTAACTCAACATTCACAATAAGCTCACTTTGGAAACACGCACACACACATAAAGCTAACTAAAGGCCACATACCTTGTTGCTTGAGCCAGCTTCAACCTCTCAGTATGAATGTCTTTGCTGCAGTAACCTTATACAGGTAAAGCAGTGTAAGGACATAAAGCACACACACACACACACACACAGACTCCTTACACGTTTAAAAACACATCATCATGCTTCATACGTGCAGGCTTTGCATTCACATGAGCACTTAAACAACTCAAAGTTGTTCCAGCAAGCCTCAGCCAAGGACAGATTTATGCACACACACACACACACGAACACACACACACACACACACACACAGGTACAGATATTCTCAAAACACATAGGCAACGACACTTGCAAAAACGGACACATTGTGGTAAAATGGAGACAAAAAACTTTAAAAATCTCTGAAAAGGAAAACGAATCAAAAATGCAAAAAAAAAACAATTTAAAGAAGACAGAAGTTTTAGAAACATTTTATGAAGATTAAAAAACAGAAGCTTTGATAAAATATTATTTAAATAAAAAAAGTGTTTCCTCTTCGGGAGGCTGGGGTGCAGAACTTTGTGAGCACGCTCCATTTCTTCCTCTACTGTTGTTGATTGAGTTGAGTTGAGTTAGTGCTGGTGATTATTGCAGTACCACAGAAGAAGCAGTGAAAACAATAACAACCCTGCATTTTCTGGGCTATTGTTATTCTATCATTGACACCACACTTCATTGTATTGAATTAATTATTAATGTATTGTTATTATATATTCATTTATTATTTTTTGTTTTGCTTTGACCAATCCTGATAAAATTCACCATCCATCTCTGACAAAATGTAAAAACAGAAAAAAAAATTCTAATAAAAACAATAGTGCTTATTTCTCCTTGATTATCCTTGAATGAGTTGTCCTGGATAAAAAAAAAACTGAAAAAATAAAGCAAACATTTTGTTAAAAATCTTGCCTATTCCTTGAATTTCTACCTAGGCTCTGACAAAAACTTTGAAGGTCAAAATGTTGCATCGTAGAAAGTTTTTGGGATCTTGTGTACAACGGTACCTCTGTGTTTTTCTCTGACTCCTACTTTTGCCTGTACTTGACTTGTGGTCATTGTGCAAGCTACCCACCTTCTCATCCTATACGATATGACCACAGTTCTCCTTTACAGCTGCTTTTTTGGGGTTTTTTTGTTTGTTTGTTTTTTTTGTTTTTGAGACTTTCCTCAGGTCACATTCACAAAACCCACACACATGTGAGTGATTTAAATGAATACCAATTTAGCAGTATGTATAAGCTTTAACATAGCTCTGATGACAATCATGTTTTATAGATATGTAGTATTTAATTCAGGGCTGTTATTTTATTGTGCCAAAAGGTGGGTGAGTTGTTTTTTGTCATACCACCCCCGTCCGCAGGGAGGCAGACACGACCGCTTACCAATGAGAAGACCCATAAGATAGACAGCAATGTTTCCTGGTCACAGAAGAGGCAGAGTTCGCGGTTAGAAACTGATCGGGGAGCGGATTTCATTGACGGTTAACAGCTATTGTGATCCTACGTTGCGAAACTTTAAGCCGACCAGAGATCAGCTGTGCGTCAAACATACGAGCTCTCTGAGGAGGACGGGGACCGGCGACGAACCGCGAAACAAACAAACATGTAGGTAACGTCTCTGGGTGGTGAGGAATGCAGATTTTTTTTTTTTTCCCAAATGAAAACTAAAGTTGTGGTTCTTCCTCATATGTAACTAGTGCCACTGCTCTCCATGCACTTCTAAAGCTGAAAGAAAGCAAGTGAGCTAGCTAGCATGTAGCCCCGACTCCCAGCTGTCACCCGAGTAGTTTTACCTTACATGGAATTGGAAGAAGACAGGACTGCAAATAGTTTAAACAGTGAATATTAGCAGTTAATCTGTTGTGTGTGGGTGTGTCTGTGCCTTAACTAAACAGTGGTGGAAGACGTACTTACAGCTTTTACTCAAGTTAAAGTACCAATATCACAGTGTAAAAACACTGCTTTACAAGAAAATGTTCTGCATCAAACGTCCTACACAAGTGTTACCGGCTAAATTCACAAAATATTCACATATTTAGTTCTCGGGCTTTTGGAGCGTATTGCCGCTTTGGGCCTCAAACTGTTTCCTCAAATGAAACCACTGAGAAGTTTAGTGGGGAAATGTCTCATTGGTGGATCACAAACAAAACACAGACATCTGAAACATGACTGACTAGATAGATAAGATAGACCACTTTATTAATGCCAGAGAGAAATTGCAGTTTTGCAGCAGCCACTTCACATAAATCACAAAAACTGTGGGGTGGGTAAAATAAATATAAGTAGAATTCAAAAACATAAAAATAAAAACTAAAGATAGAACCACATTGTACTATGTCCTGAATATACACTCTACAATGATAGTAATATACTATAATGTACAATTATAGTATATTACTATCATACACTGTACGTTAGTGCAAGTAGGATGGGTGTGTGTGTGTGTGTCTGTATATATATGAGCCGCACAAACCTTGAAAGATCAGATTAATCTGATACACTATATAATAGATATGAGACATAATATGATAAATAAAAGTCTATTTTAGCACGCTGTCCCGTTACAAGGGGTCACACATGAAAAAGGTTGGGAACCACTGGTTCAATCTTTAATACTGTACTGTACTGTAAGTAACTACAGCTGTCCCATGAATGTAGTGGAGTAAAAGTGGAGTGCAGTTTTTCCCTCTGAAATGTAGTAGAGTAGAAATACAAAGTATCAGAAAATGGAAACACTCAAGTAAAGTACAAGAACCTCCAAACGGTACGCAAGTAGTGTACTTGAGTAAATGTACCCAGTCACTTTCCACCACTGTTACTAAAGCAGCTCCATTCTCCGAGAATATTCTACATAAGTCTCAATGAGGTTTGGTGTCTCTTTTTCAACATAATTTTTTTTTTTAACATAGACTATATGAAGATGTCGTTACATACAGTCTATGTTACGCAGAAACACGTAAGAGTAACAAAGTATAAAGAAGACTAAGAAGACACTTTGGTATCTCATAAAAGCACAGCCACATCTTTTACCTCACAGCTGCTGCTACCTGCTGGGGTCTCTCCGACAGGACAGTCATACTTGATACTATTTATGATAATAGTCCTGAATTGGGGTTAGTGTGAATAGTACAAGCACCGAGTAAGTTTTCCAACATTTTTTACTGGAGTTGTAGGGTTACTTTTTGAAATTTTTAAAAAGTATTTAGACATATGACAGTGTATGTATCTAGACAGGGAATCTGTAGGCTATGTCCTACTCACTTTTAGGTCCCACCATGCTTTTATTGTACTGACCACCCACCTAGTTTCTTTGCTCGTTATAAAAATTATTTGGGAAACGGCCGGAGCAGAGGATGTATAAAAACGGACAGTACGTGGTGTTACAATATCTCGGAGAGAGAGGTTGCAAAGATTTGTTGAATCAAGAGCAACACTGCAACTGATCTCCATTCATTAGAAATATGTACACACGAGGTAATACCCAGGAAATAATACTTCACAGCTGTGTTTGAAATGGAATCTGGACCAGGTATATTTATGTTGCCGTACACAGCCAGAACCTTAATTTAATCTAAGATTAATGTAATTGAAGCCTTTTAGCAAATTAATATAGAAATAAAATTTAAAAAAAATAGCTTACGCTATTGTAACTATACGCAAGTGCGAAAAGGAGCCGACTCCAAAATACCTTTTTAACTGAGTAAAATTTTTTAAATCCAGAAAAATGCGGTCACTGCTTCTGAAATAAAGCACACAATACTAACTGGAAAGATATGAAACTATTCCGCGATTACAAGTACTAGCTCGAAGTTATTCTCCCCTACGTGGTTCGGAGGGCGATTACTGTCTTGATACATTTAATCTTTGGAAGTTGTGATGCGCATGCGTCCAATTTTTAAGTGGAAGGAGTTCAAATAAAAAGCTACTCCGCAGTACGGTGAAACCATTTCACATCCTCGCTTCGGACAATCTTCCGCTAATTATCAGTTAATTATTTTTTTTATCGATAACAAAAATTAGTTTCTTGAAGAGTAAAAGAAACGATGTTCAAAAAGTAGAGGCGTGGCCCTGGTCGCCATGTTCCCACAATGCATGTCGTGGGTGCAGCAATTGTGTATATTAAACTATTTATACTTACATTTTACTAAAAAAAAAGCCGAGGTTTGTTAACTGGATAATATAAACTCTCTATTTCTAACGCATACGGGAATTCAGTTGTGTCATTATAAATGGGCCTCCGTGAAACGTAACAGAAAGTGCTAAAACGGAGAATGGGGTCCGGGACTTGAAGCCTTCACCATCAGTACACTCTTGTTTCTCTTCATATCGTATAAATCTTTCGCCTTTTACTAAAGATTTCCGTGGAGAGGAACAATAAGAGTTTTACCCAATTTTTTGATGCTCTGCTTAAGTGCGGAGCTTCCTCTGTTGTCAAAAGTTAACGATTTTACCCGGAGTGTGCAAAACTAGTGCACAAGTTAAAGTTTGCACACACTGCTAGTAACGTCAAAGTAAATAAGTAATGTCATGTGGGTTGAACTTGTCGTTTAAAATGATTATTTCATGAATTAAATATAGTTGTGTATCCTGAATCAGAATTCATCATCTAAACAAATTGTTAGAGAGGCATGAAACTGTCGGCCTAACCAATAATGAGTGAACTGGTTTAATGTCGATACCCAGTTCACTGAGGCCCCAGTTACTTGGGGAACTAGTCCATAAGGGCTCCTTTTGTAGCGAGGCTGGTGTTTGAATACACATAATCCTTACTGGGTCAAGTCACTCACATACGCGCACAGACGCCAAAATTAATCCAAATTGTGCTTAAGCACGGCTTTCGGTCTACGTTGTATGGCCGTAGAAAATAACTTTTCTTATGGCTAATTGAAGATAATACTTTTAGCCTCTACGAAAGAAGAGACGAAAAACACAAAACATGTAAAATTTGACAATATCACAATATTGAAGCTAATTTTGTCATGCACTTAATGTTGTAATAATATAAATGCTGGCCTCTCAGTTACGTGGGGAAGTCAGTGCCTTGCTCAAGAGCCCCTACATACAGTGGACGCCCAAAAGGTCCTTTTCACAGCAGATCTTTTGACATGTCAGAGGAGAGAAAGTACAGGTTTAAAAATTAAGATAATGACGGCCGAGGTCCATTTAGCTGCTGGCTTACTGCCACAATTGAACAGAGCAGAGCCTTCACTAATGTTGTTAGCATCACCTGCACTCTTCCTACTGTGAGAAGTCAAAAATGTTTGCTGTGAAAAAGGCCTGGGACATGGTGATTTATATTGTGTTCTCCAAATGAAGACAGCAACAGCTGGGCCATAGATGCAGATACCCTGATAACCATGGGAAGATTGAACAAAAATGGTGAATTTCTACTTCGCTAGGTACCCATCAAGTCTCATAAACAAATACCCGTATGTGCCACTCAGTTACAGATAATGCTTATTCCTAAATATTGTTTGAGTCTAGTGTTCAAAATAAAGAAGAATGTGAAGTTATTGGGTGATTGACCAGTTTTTTTTTTGGTTTTTTTGTTGTTGTTGTTTGGTTTTTTGTTTTTTTTTAATCTCCTGTGTGATTATCAGTCGATTGCCAGTTTCCTGTTGCATCTGTTGAACATCCTTTTTTTTTTTTTGTTGCTGCCTGTTGTGAGAACGTGAAATTGCGTTGAGTAGTCAGTACCAAGTTCCTAGCTGTTTTACAGTCAGCTTTTCTCTTTCGGTGAGTTAGTATTTTTTAATTGTTGGTCTATTTTTCCTTTTTCCTTTCTTTCTTTTTTATCATTTTGGATTGTGTTTGTTTCTTTTTCTATTTCTGCAATACTAAAATTAATCCCAGACCGCTGCAAATTTAAATTTATATTATTTCCTCTTTGAACCTTTTATGGACATTGTGAAAACAGAGAAACTCTTCTGCTGTGTTTTTTCATAGCTTTTGATATTAACTCAACTCTGTTCTTCAGCCTTTTAAAAATGATTTCAGGGCCTTGTAAAGAGCTTGTGACTCTTGTGAAATAGCTGCAAATCATTCTAATAAACACTTATTGATGCCCTAGTGATGCATGATAGCATTAGCTGTGATAACATAGCTGTTTTCTACCATCTGTTTGCTCAGTTTTTGTTTCAAAATGTCACCATTTGACATTATGGTCTAATAAGATAATATGATATGTGAATATGAGGCTTCTGTGTGAATCCATTTGAGTTGACACTTCTAAAGATATTTTATCATGTACTAGAATTATGAAAATAAGCATTATCAGCTGGCTAAAACACAGATTAGCCGGAACGATTTGAACCAAAAATCCAACAGGAACCACTATACAGAATAAGAGACAAGTGTGCTTCAGGGGTTGAGTGTTGTATGTATGTTCACTGCAGTGCAGTTGAGCCTCCTCAAGAAACCGTGTGGTAGGATGTTATAGATAAAGCTCGACTTCCCCATTCAGACTGTTACGACAGAATGATGATAGCATTAAAAGATTATATGGTTCTACAGTAAACGTAAGAATAACTTTAGGAGACATCAGTCGAAAGCCATTCAGTCGACTTATGTACATATAGAAAAGAGGTGAGAGATGTAGCATAGGAGTTAACTTTAACAATGTTAATGCTTGAAAATCATCTCTATAATCATGAGGGAATTCGTTAAAACACAATGTGAGTGTATTTAATAAACCAAATGGACAATATACGTTTTTTCTTCAATTCAGCTAACTTTAAAGGAATAGTCTCAGTATTTTATACTCAACGCTCATGTATTAGGAACGTTTCATTTTGACCATCAATTTCATCCTATTCTTCATACTAGACCAGCTTTCCATCTGCAGTTAAATCCAGTTGGGTTCAGCCAAAGCTATGGATCAACCAATCAGCTTACTTGATGCACAGGTCTGCACAATGCATTATTGTGATTTGGGAGCTGTGCACATCAGCTCTCCTGCAAGCCTCTACGTCCTACAGCTACCCATAACACCCTTCTCTGCATAGGTCCGCAAAGACATTTATGTGTATCTCCGCATAATTCCAGCTGACGTGGACCTGTGCGTCAAGAAAGTTGGTTCAAAAGTTGAGACGAAAACAAACAAGTGATGACGAAACAGCGATGCGAACGTATCTGAGCGACCCCTGCTCACCTTTGCCTACTTGCATCCCAGAGAAGCATAATTCCAGCTTTAATGGTTTTTAGCTCAAATTGCACTTTCATGCTCTTTGTGTGTTAAACAGGGTTGTGTAAAATGTTTATGAATAATGCACCCTTTTTTTTTTCAAAGTACAGTATAAATTCCACTCAATTAATTAGACATAAGTATTTAGGCTTCTCAAAAGTGACTCTGTTGGTTTTCTTAGTCTTTTATGATAACAAAAAAAATATCTTTGGATTTTGAACTGTTGGTCAGACCAAACAAGAAATTTAAAAATATCAATTTTGGCTTCAGCAAATTGTGATGGGCATTTTGAGTACTTTTTTTTTTTTTTGACATTTCACAGACCAAAAAATTAATTTAATAAATGATCACCAGATGAAATAATAATGAAAATAATTGTTAGTTGCAGCTCCACCGCACAGTGGCCTAAAGGTTAGAGAAGCAGTTTTATGTCTGAAGGTAACTCGGTAGTCACACCTGACCTGTATAGAAAAGAATGATTCACTCCTCTCTTTCCACCATTAAGCTGTCCTTGATCAAGGCACATTCCTCCCAATACTCTAGCCACGTAGTACTGAGCTTAAAAGCTGCCAAGAGGCAGGATTATCAACATCTGATCCAAGTATGTTTTGTGCTGTCAAGAGAATAAAAGTCTGGTTCGTCTCGTATCTGGTTACCAAAAAATTTGGCATGGACACGAATGAGTCTCATCTTGGGGTGCATCTTTGATGATTTAGTCTTCTTGGCTCAAACTACCTGTTGTGTAACACAGACTGTGATGTAGTCAGACAAACCTCAAAATTGAGGAACTGCATGTTCAGAACAGTTTCTAACATTTTACACTTAGCCGTAGGAGTTGAATGCAAACTGACTTCAGTTAAACCCTGATCATCACAGGTCTGAAGCAATAACATCAGCAATTTCCAACCCGTTGACCAGAGATGAGCTGAATGTTGATCTGCACCCCATCTCCATATCAGACTGTCAGACACAATATGTTGAAAAAGTCTGTGAGATCTCAACGTGGGATGGAGAAGTTAAAGAGAAGCAACCAGAGACGATCCGTGCAGTTCCGATCCACCAGCGTCCAGATCTGCTGGTTCCCTGTGCAGACCTGGTCAACTCTGAGTGGCAGAGGAGTCAGGCTGCCCGGGTTCACTCCCTGCAGAAGTCCTGTCCAGAGTTCCCCATCTGCCTGGTTCTTTTGCAAGGCCACAGAGAGACAGAGCGGCTGCTAGGCCACGTCCGGCTGTCCCTGGTCGTGGGTCACAGCAGCAGCCTGTTCGTTGAGTCAGTGGTTGTGTCCAAGGCGGAGCGAGGGAAGGGCTTCGGCCGGACTTTGATGGAGGAGACTGAGCGCTACTCCAAAAGCCGTGGGTTCAGCCGCCTGTGCCTGACCACCCACGATAAGCAGCACTTCTACGCACACCTCGGCTATGTGCTTTCGACGCCAGTGCAGAGCGCAGGTGCAATGACATCGTTCGTTCCCATGGAGATGCTGCTGAGGTTCTCCAGAATGCCGAGTGAAGAGATGAGCACGCAGAATCAAAAAGGGACAAAGATGGATGCTCAAATACCACAAGGGAACAGAGACTCAGTGGGTGCTTGTGTTGTAGGGTCACCTCCAATTTCTAGTTCACTTCCTCCTCCTCCCCCACCTCCTTCCACTTCTACCCTTCCTCCTCCCTCTTCCATCCCTACTCCTCCCCCACCACCTACTCCCTCCATCCCTTCTCCTCCACCTCCTCCTCAGTCTGCAGGGCAGCTTGTAGTTCAGACCCTGACCGAAACCCCTTACAGAGACGCCAAAGGAGTTCCCATCTATTGGATGCGCAAAGATATTTGACAAACACGCAATTAGATACACTGGGCAATGCACTCACCCACATTAATGCATACATGCACAGTTTGTTCATATGTGCACACATAAAAAAGAAATGCACAAACATAAAACATAAATCCTTAATGATCTCTCAGATACACAGAAAACAAGTAGAGGAGAAAATAAAACACAGTAGGTGAGTCCATGAAGTTCCCAGCTGAAGGAAAAGCGGAGCAAAAAAAAAATATCACAAATAAATAAACACATTAAAAATGGACTATGCACAAATATGTTCTTTCTTTCACTACATACCAATGCTCAACCAGAGATGCCATGTACCATAACTTGTCAAACAAAACTTAATATTTAATTTTTAAGTGAAAACTGCAAGAGACTCGACTTTGGCAAATGGCTTACATAAAAACGACGATGCTGTATTTTACCAGCCTCTTAATTTCATAGTTTGGGCCGTCATTCTTGTCGGATATTTTAAAAATGAAATTGACGATGAATCTTAAAAATTGTCAGCTCAGACTATACTGCTTGGATGATACCAAATAGCAGTTTAGTTATATTCAGCCCTGGTTTTCACCTCTAATTGGTTTACATAACTAAATGAAACTGTGCATTATATGTCTGCAGTGTAGCAGTTAGTAAAATAAAAATGATGGCCAACATTATTAAAGTAAGAACCAGGTTTTAAAACAAGTAGAACTTTTCTTAAATACTTAAGCTAGTTGCGAATTGTTTAAGTCCTCCTCCTCACAGAAATGTGTTTTACTTACTTCTTACTTCACGTGGATGTTTCGAGCTTCACCGTGCAGAATGTTGCATGTGATACTATGTAGAAGGCTGTTTTCACATTCACCTACCGAAGGAGGAAAGTTCCTCTGTCCTTACCTGGAATCTGAGTTTAAGACTTGGACAAACAAGCAGGATTTTCTGACATCACACCTACCCGTAGTTTAAAAGCCAGTCCAGGTCCAATGTGCAGCTCACACGTGTGATGCAGAGACTTGAAACCTCCAGTGCACATATGATTATGGAATATCCAGTGAAGTAGGACACATCTTATGTTCTTATGTTCTTACGTTGGAATGGATTTATTTTTTATTTATTTTTTTTTTTTGCATATTCATATAATAGGGGCTTTTTCAATGAGGGAGAAGGAACAGATGTAATTATAATAATTTTTAACTAGTCAATTGAACTGTTTTATATCTTAAAACATGTCTTTATAGAGATGGGATTGGGATAAGAGTGGTACTGGTTTGAAAATACAGGTTGACTGGGAAAGCTTAGTGGTAAAGGGAAAAATATATTTGAAGGTTACTGCATAGGCTGGAACAACAGAAGTGAAATCATTGGGTTTCTCCTAGTGGGTAGTTACAGGTTAGCTGACTCACAAGCTAACAAGCTTTTAATTACTTGAAAATCACAATCAATAATTGGCCAAAAAATAATAATTTTTTTCCCTCAGCAAAGAGAATTTAGAAAAAACCTATTTTGTCTCCACCAGACAACTCAACCAATTAAAATACTTTTGCCCTTTGAGCTGCTCTGCACCTCAGAAATATCTAAAATCCAGTCTATATCTGCTGTTATTGAAATATGTGACATTGTAATATTAAATTTGAGGGTTGAATTTGCATTTATGAGACTGATACATCTTATAACATCTGATGTTTCCATGGTGAAAAATTGTGGAAATAAAGAGAATTTGAGTAAATATTCTTTTGGCTTGTGTTTATTTTTTCTATTTTATTACCTGTCATGATTTTTGATCAAGTATACCCCCCCCCCTTTGTGTTAGAATTATCTCATAGTGCAAAAAGCCAATGAATGGACATTTTGAATTCTTATAAATGTGTGTATTTGATTTCCAAGGGCAGCAATTTGTATTTGCTTATATTAAGACATCTATCCCACTGCAGAAACGTTGCTCATCAATAAATCTTACTGGCCCATTTCTCTCTCCTGTCAGGAAGGACACGTCAGTGGTTGAGCAGCCATGTTGCTGTCTCGCCCCCCTCTCCCCTACCACGTCTTCCTCTTTTTCCTCTCTCCCCTCTCCTGTACCTCACTGTCACGGAACTCCACCCATGGAGATCCTTTCCTCCACACTCCCCCACCTGCTGTGGCTGCAGCAGGTCCGATCCTGCAGGACCGACCCTTCGTCGTGGTGTGGAACATGCCCACGGCTCAATGTCAGAAACGCTACAACATCCACCTGAACCTGGGAGACTTTGATATCGTGGAGAACCAACACCAGAGATTCCAAGGAGAGGTAGTTGACCGTGGTGTCACCAGTGGGATTTGATACTTTTCTGATCCCAGTACAAAATTAAAATATATTTGACATATACTGTATTTATCCTACTCAGATTCTAAAATTAATTTTAGAAATTAATTTTCTACAATTATTTCATACAAACTTGACATATTTATTTCTCCTTGCTGCAGTTAGAAATTAGGTTGACTCACAGCACCAAGACTGAAACCTTAAAGTACCACACAATCAAAAACGAGCTAAAAGAGGCTAAAAAGCTCAGTATAGCTTTGTTATAATTCTCTGTGCGCAAATGTTTAAACTTTCCAGAAGATGACCATTTTCTACCATGACCGCCTGGGGAAATATCCGTACCTCTCCCGAAATGGCAGGAAGATGAATGGAGGAATACCGCAGCTTGGTAACCTTAGCGCTCACCTTTCCCTCGCAGCGACGCAGATGTCCAGATTGCTGCAGCCAAACTTCACAGGTTTGGCCGTTATCGATTGGGAGGAGTGGCGGCCACTGTGGGAGAGAAACTTTGGATCCAAGATGGAGTACCGGAGGCTGTCCAAGCTGCTGGTTAGACAGGAGAGACCGGGTTTGTCTGAGAGGGCCGTGACATCACTTGCGAGGCAAAAGTTTGAGGAGAGCGCTTTGAAATTCATGGAGGAGACGCTGCGGTCAGCAGTCATAGAACATCCCAAGGGATTCTGGGGGTTTTATGGTTTTCCTTCCTGCTTTAATAAGCATAAGAGAAAGACAGGTAGGACAAACACTAACTGTGTGTTGAACAGTTTGGTCGGTGGCTTGTGACCCAAGTTTTGAACAAGAAAGCTATTTATACAGATTATGTATTTTTTTTAAATAACATTATTGTGATGAGATGAAGTAGGAACATTGCTAGAAAAGCACTTATTTAACTGCCATTAAAAAGAAAAAAAAAACTTTGAAAGCCAATTGTTTAAAATTGAAAACAATTCCTGAATATAAGGTTGAAGTCTTAAACAGGCCTGTATCTTTTCTCGTTTCACGTGTGATCAGATAAGAGCTATACAGGACGCTGTCACAGAGGGACGAGACAGCAAAATGACCGGCTGTCCTGGCTCTGGAGTCAGTCCACTGCTCTCTATCCCAGCATCTACCTGCCACAGAGGCTGGCAGGATCAATGGAAGCAGCTCTGATGGTCAGGTACAGATAATTAAGATGCATGAAGGAATGTTCACCCGCACTAACCTGCTTCGGTCAAACAAACAGCCTGTTATTTACCTGTTACTCAGCCAAAGTTTTGATCGATATTCACCTACACAGGGCATTAAAGGAATTACTGATGTACATTTCTGTCTTCTTCCCTCAGACACAGACTGCTAGAGGCTTTGAGGGTGGCGTCAATTTGGCGCCATAGCAGCAATACCAACCGCAACACACCAGTTCTTTCCTACGCCAGGCTGGCATTCACACACACTCTCACCTTTCTCAATAAGGTAAGATTTTTTGAAGCGTATAAACATGTACAAATGCATACAACTTTATTACCAATTTAATATAGTGAGAATTGTAAACATAGAATTCAAAATGGCTGCATTTTTTACTCACTTGAGGCAGTATATGGCATAATTTTGTGTGTGTGTGTCTGTGTGTGTGTCTGTGTCTGCGTGCGCATGTATGTCCACGTGTGTGTGTGTGTGTGTGCGCAGACCGACCTGATACATACACTAGGGGAGAGTGCATCACTGGGAGCTGCTGGAGTGGTGCTGTGGGGAGAGCTGAAATTTGCCAGATCCAAGGTATGTACAGTAACGTATCTAAGAAAAGATTATTTATGTGTGTTTGTGTTTCTGTGTGTGTGTCTGTGTGTAACCCCCCCCCCCCCTCTCTCTCCCACCCCCCAGGATCAGTGCATCCATCTCAGAGACTACCTCCAAACCGTCTTGGGTCCCTTCATACGGTTGCTGAGGTCCAGCACCCAGAGCTGCAGCCTTTATCTTTGCCACGCAAACGGGCGCTGCACCAGGCGACGCGGCTCCCCTGGTTTTATGGTTTCTTCGGGTGTCGAACATTTTCTAGACTTCACGTGTCAGTGCTACCAGGGCTGGACTGGGCAGCGGTGTCAAGAGCAGATAAAAGGATGAAAACAGAGAGAAGAAAAAGTAACCCAAACTTTTCCAACAAGGTGTTGTCAGTCATTGTTCCTGGAAGACCAAGGACATTTACACTTAAAGAATTGATAGCCCCTAGTGGTGATTAAAAAAAATTTAAATAAAAAAATGTGTTTGATTGAATTTATCAGTGTTTATTTTTGCATATTTTAAAAATGGGTGAAGTTAAGATCAAATTTGATAATAAAGAAATATGCATGAAAACCAACACAACTAACCATTTGTTGAGTTTATTTTTTTTGTTTAATTAGTTTGACGGACTGGCACTCCATCAGCATCTCATATGCATTTCCTTCCCTTTTCTCTTCACTTTCTGTCACTGGAAGCATTTTTTAAGCTGTGCTCAACACAAGAAGATTTTGTTCTAACTGCAGTGAATAGTGTCTTGTAAAATGTAAAATTTAATGGCTGGGTCTTGGGACGTCAAATCTTAGTGAAAACCTGTTTAAACCTAAGTGCTTCTTTGGTGTTTTCTTTGGTGAAAATCAGGAAATATTAAAGCAATTGAATCATGAACGGTTACATTTTAAATAATTCATTATTTATTACCCAGTGCTAATATTAGGGGGTGAAGTCATCAATCATCAAATTTTTATTTTTTATATATTTTTTAAAGAATGTTACAGGAATAAAAACAGGCTTGGAAAACAACATTGTCTGCAATAACACATTTAACCATTTTTGACTGGGATCAAAGTCAGTTTAACAAGCTCCACCACATTTTAATTTCCATGAATTTCTTTTTCAGTGTTAAATATATGACACTGACACCCACTCGCACAAAGTGATTGACAGCACAAAATACACCATCTCGTACATTTTTAAAGATAGTTTGTCTTTAAACATTAAATGTGTATTATGCGATGTAATGCTATGAGATACACCACCTCAGTTCATTTAATCCAACCAGTCATACTGCTTTAATGACAACTGGAGTTTGAGATGGGAGGTTTTCAGAAACGTCTCCTCTCTTAATTACATGGTTCCATCAGATACATTTAATCTTGAAAGACAAAAAAACATTTAGAGGGCAATCTGACATCTGTTTCCTCTTCAAGGAAAAATCCATTGTAAAACACAGTTTTACTGCACTTTAAAGCATCTCGTGTCCATATTAAAAGTGTACGGTATGTATGTGTGTATACATTTGCATTTTAGATGTCTGTGCATATCTTCCTCATGTCCCTCCTCTCATAGCTGTCAGGTTTTGTCTCAGTGCCTGAAGTTCTTGGATCAGTAGTGAAAGCTCTGTGGCTGCAGCCTCTTTCTCCCTTGCTGCCATAGTCAGCACCTGGATTGCGCCGCCCTGCTGGACTGGAGAAGGAACAGACACGAAAGCATACTGTCGGTCTGTTCATCTCTGGTTACACACAACAAAATACTGTTACAGAGAAGCTGAAGATGAAAATGGAAAGTAACATGACAAATGCTAGGAACGGCACTGAAAAAAAAATTCGGTGAATTTTAAATCATAGAATTAGGAAATATCATGGGGAACAAATGAAAATGAATGAATATGATATCTCACCCAAAAAGTAGAAGATGAGTAATACTGTTAGCAGAAGCAAAGTGATAATAGCACAGCCCATGGCATAGGCACGTGATGAAGTGGGTGTCAACATATCCTGCAGACGGCTCTGCCATTTGCTGCTGGCTGGATGGCCTCTTTGCCTGACAGCTGCCATATCACAGGTGTAGAGGTTCCCATTCAGGGAGGGTGTGTAAGCAGGACGCGGAGGCCTCATCCCTGAAATCATACTCAGTGGAGTCATTCAGTGTCAGTGTGTGTGGGCTTTGGTGGCTGGTTTGGGGTGTTTGTGTGTGTCCCTTTGGGACTGTGGTCGGGGTGTTTGTGATTGTATATTTATGGCAGTGTTTGATGTGTGTGTGTGCTTGTGTGTGTCTGTAGCGAGGATTTGTATTGGAGTCAATGTATCTTTGTATCTGTGTTTGGGGTGTATGTGTTGTGCTGTGGCTGTGCTTGTGTGTGTGAGTGTGTGTGTTTACCTGAATGTTTTTCTGGGGGTGCAGCGTACCTTTGTGGGATTCTTCTTGGTGTGTGTATACCTTTTTGGCTGTGTTAAGAGTGTGTGTGTGTGTGTGTGTGTGTGTGTGTGTGTGTGTGTGTGTGTATGCGGACAACTGTGCTTTACTAGTGTCTCATAAAGATAAAACAGTGCCTCAATACAGCTCTTCAGAATCTGAACATTTGTCTATCTGATAACAGGTTGTCCCTCCATCTTGGAAAGACCGAAGCCATTTTGTTTAGATCTGAAAGAACACTCAACCAGACCCAAGAGTTTAAAGTTAAAGTCGGGGAAACCCCGATTGCCAGTAAAGATTGTGTTGCGTATTTAGATTGTGAATTAGATCAATATCTATGAGGTTGATCAGTGGTTTTAAAAGTTCTATTTAAGGTCAAGCAAAGGATTACATTTTAAACTAAAAAAGCCACACTGGTAAATAAATCAACTCTACATATCCTGGCAGGAGCACTGGGTCAGGATCACTTTGATTATGCTGCCACCCCTTGGTTTGAAGGACTATCACAACTTCTGAAAAATTGACTCCATAAAACTAAGGGTAATCTTTAAAAATCTAAATCGGCTAACAGTTAAGAATAGGGTCAGCTTTATTAAGCTAGCTCTTACTTATAAAATTATTTTAAAAACTGTCCTTGTGTATTTATGTATTTCACTTTCACTGATTAAAGACGCTTATAGCTATGTAATCAGAAGTAGTTTAACTAACTTTATTTTGTTTCGTTTTAAGACTTTGATGGGTAAAAATGCATTATTTTATTCTCCAGCTGTGCTATGGAACAACCTCCCTTTAAGCCTAAAACTGATCACATGTGTGCGCACATTCGAAGAGGCTTTGAAAAAAGGGTTTCTCACTAATTTATTACCCGATTTACATAGTGAAGTGAGTTCCGACTACGTAGGCCATGCTACTTCGCCACTGTAAGTTTTGTTTGTATGTATTCGTGTGTCTGTGTTTGTCCCATGTTGTTCTTGTCAGGCCTTCAGACTTTTGTGTTTTTAGCCTCGATGATTGTAACTACTTTTAATCTAACCAGATATATTCATTCATTTATTCATCCATACCTTTGTGGCTGCGTTCAAAGTATGGGTGTGCGTGTGTGTACCTTTGTGGTTGTGTTCAGGGTGTGTTCGGTGGAGATCATTGATGGAGTCGACAGAATGTAGCTCGATCTCGGTGAGATCTCTGTCGCTGACCCTGTAGAACTGGGGGGTTGTCTGGGAGGAAGGAGGCCGTGACATCTTGCCTCCTCTTGAGTGAAAATTCAGGATGAAGAGATGGGTCAGATGGGTCAAGATGGCACTCAACTAGTCAACACCTCTTTTCTAGTAAATATATCTGGAACATGGACATTCTTCCTAAATCTGTGCCATGCAGCTCTCCACAGTATTAGCTTCCAAAGGCCATGAGAGGTAAGTTGTTTGAAAACTTTGACTGTCATGATAAAGAAACCCTATGAGGCGACATCAGTACACAGCACATAGCACATTACTGTTTACCAACTCGGCTGGTCTGATTGAAAGGACACCAGGAAAAGCGAGTGGCCTATGAGTGGATCTATAAATTATTTCCAGCCATGATTTGTTTATCAACAAGTTTGTGCAAAAAACTTGATTGATCAACTAATAACCTGGATGTCTATAGATTATGGTTGGCTAGTTTTTAATTTATAATTAAAAATTGCGCTTTTTCATTTGCATTTGTAGCCATTCTAAGACCAAGAGGTAAAGTTAAAGGCTGAGTGATTTTATTCATTAGATTTATTATTAGATCTGGCAGCTGTTTATGGTGTGTTAATAGTACACAGTCAGACCTGTGAAGAGCAGTTTACGTCCAAGTACTTCTTGCTTGCTTCGTAGGAGACACCGTGGCAACTACTGCAGATGTGCTTTGTCTGCGCCTTTGGTCATTTTCTCGCTTCATATGAGGGAATTCTTTCCACAGGTTGCTGGGACTAATTGCTGTTGCCTTTGTTTGTTCAGTGGCTGCAGTTGTTAGTTCTGTTGAAAGGTAATTACGTAACAAATAGAGAGGGGGATATGGCGGGTTACCTAAGAAAGTAGGAGAGAAAGGTCGAAAGGACTTATTCTGTAGAGCCGTGGGTCAGCATGTAAAGATATATGGCAAGAAGACAAAACAAACAGGTCATATGAGTAGCGGATTTATCAGAGCTATTATTAGAGCTGGTTGTCAAATCCATAAAGGCACAATGCTGCTGGAATTTGAATCAATGGTCAAAGTACAGAACTGGCTCCTATCCAATAACTGACTAAATGACCTGATGATTAACTTGATTAGCTTACCTTCCGCCACCATTAATAAGAAATGTGTTGGATTTTATGTGTGTCTGCTTGTTTGTTATTGCCCGTCACTCCTCCTGTTAACCCAGTCTCACACTCAGACACTTGATTGCCAAAACCTTTGTCCACACCCACAGGAGTAGCAACACAATATCTAAATATTCACACGTTATCCAGGGGAGCCAGCGAAAAAAGTAATCCCATCGAAATGAGGTTAAATCCCAGCTATGAAAAACGGACTCCAGTAAAATCCTTGATATATGGAAACATAGGAAACCTCCAGCTTTTCCCTCAGGGTCCCACTCCTCACAAGTGTGTGTCACTGAGCAACTGTAGGACGCCCCACCGCCACCCCCTCTTGCTAACTATGTTTGTGTGTGTCCATGTTCCGATTTAGCCCACCCTAGCTGCCCTGTGAGAGAAGCAGAGAGAGCTTGAGACATGGAGAGAGAGGTGAAGTCTTCTCAGCCGCGTTACCCCTGTCCACACATGCCCGCGCACACGCCCAACCCTGTGGGCCCTCAAGGCCTAAAATAGCAGCAGAGACATGGGGGTATTATTAGTTTCTCAGGCCAAAGGATGACTCAGTGATCTGGGTGGAGGGCATAATGGGGTACATAGGGATAAACCTCACATGCAAATAATCACATGGACAAATATCACTGGGAAGACAGTCTCGGGGGGAACAAACTCGTCCGACCTAAAAACACATTTGAAGTTTTCAGAAACTATAAAATTAACACTGTTTTCATAAACAAGACTAGAGAGTGTATAGCCCTGGAGCGGCCAGTGCTAAGAACTATCCAGGTCATGCCCATCGCAAAGAAGATGCAGATGTTTGTGTTGGAATAACAGTTTGTTGTTTACCCCATTATTCATAGCGATCCATCCAACCGTTGTTGAGATATCTCAGTCTGGACCAAAGTGATGGACTAATCGAGTCACCGCCCCGACATATTATGTTGAAAAGTGTGAATAAAAAAATGTGCAACATGCATAGATACCAGAGTGAGTGGAGGCGAAAACTGAGCCTAAAATTAACGAAATATTGGGGGAAATTAGTTCAATAAAGATGTGTACAAAAGTTTGACCACCCCTGGGCCAATGAAATTTTGTTGATTTTTGACGTGAAAAGAAGTAAATATAATTATTAATGTTTTATTAAAGATGAGCCTGTCTTCAAATGTTAATGCACTCTTAATTTTTATTTCATGAACTTAAAAAATAGAAACAAATTAAACAGTAATTGTGGCTTGTGCAGACGTTTCTGCACACTGCTAAGTCAGTACATATTAACTTCCACAGTTTGTCTGTGAAAATTCTCAGTCACCCAGGTCATGGTATTCTGTAAGTGCTATGCGATGGCAACTGGACTTGCTTGAAGTTCTTGAAGACGTTTCGTCTCTCATCCGAAAGGCTTCTTCAGCTTCTTCAGAAATGAAGAACAAAGTCACAAGTTTGATGCAGCAGATGTATATATATGTATATATATGGATGTATATGTATATATATGTATATGGGCATGGGCATCGCCAGCCCATGCAAAAGTGTCCTAAAAAAAAAAAAAATCAGTAGCGCATTATCAATATTTATAATTATAATAGCATTATTAGTAATAGCAATAATGACAAATGTTCCCATTAAGGACATGTGTGTGAAAAGAAAATTAGAGACTTCTTTGTTCCTTATATGCGTCTATAATTTGGCCCTGAATTTGAGAACATCTCCCCAAAACTCCAAACAATTTGACTCTGTTCAACTTTATCAGCCCCAGTTATCACTATGAGCTCTGGGGCCTAAACTCACCCTTCCTTTAGAGTCTCATAAGGGCGTTTTAGAAGAGGCGCCGCTCATTTGCATCACAAAAGCGCCCGCAGGGCAAATCGCCTACATTTCCCACAAGTCTTTGCTCCTTCCTTCAATCGCTGCCGCTTCATGTGTTTTTGCCAGGAAAGCAGGAATTCCCGAGTGTGCGGTTCAAAGAGTTTAGCAACACAGCGGAAGTGTTACCCTGTCAGGAGCACCGAGTGTGTGCGTGTGTGCCTGTGTGTGTGTGTGTGCGCGCCTGTGTGTGTGTGTGTGTGTTTGAGAGAGAGAGAGAGAGAGAGAGAGAGACTTCAGCGGGGACTCAGGTGGCACGATGTGGGCTCGGTTGCTGGTTGGCACCGGAGTTTCGGGGCTCGGGTTGCGGGCTCCCCGAGCCGGTTTGCGGCGGGTCGCTGGAGCTGGATGTGCGGGGAGGAGGCAGCAGCAGCAGCAGAGACAGGCTTCAAGTGCAGAGGTTAGTGGAACCGTGGAGAGGCGCTGGACGGTAAACTGCCGTCGCTACAAGTCATCCGGAGTCCTTCGCGCTGCTTTGGTTAAAGCAGCTCAATCCCAATATTCCGACTTTCTCACTTTAAGATATCACTCCGAACCTCTCAAAAAATGGTTTCTGAATAAAGTTTCAGGCGTCAGGTGTGATAATTGTCCTCAGTAACAGGTTTAATATGAACTAAATTTATGCGCTATGCCAGATTTTTAATCTCGTGAGTCCTATTTTAGGTTTCGGGGGCAAAAAAATCTGAATTTGTAGGATTTTAGGATTAGTAGAGAAGGTGTCGGAGCTATTTTCATACTTGAACGGAAGTCCAGAAAACCTCAGAATAAATCCCTTGCTTTTTTTGGTGTCACTGCATCGGTTACAATAATAACATCAGAGTGTGCCACAGCTGCAGTTAGTTCATGCAGACATAATGTACATCTGTCCCAGCAGACTGTCGCCCCCCCCCCCTCCCGCCTGCTTCCCTTCACTGAGCTGCACAAGATGATTTTATTAAAACCACGAGTGACTGACTCTACAGTACTCCCAGCAATGTCTGGGCCTCTGCTCACTTATTGTGAAGGCTGTGGAGTCTGACCTTACCCCGCAGTGACATTCATTCATTCAGTCGTTCACTGAACATTCACCGATTTTTCTGGAAATCTCTTTCCTTTCTACACTTAAATTATCAGCCAAACACAGTATATCAGCTGAGATTTATCTTTGAATGTTGCACAAAGCAAAAGGCGTGAAAAGACTAAAGTCCCGACCCTGTCGATTGCCCTAATCTTACTAGTTCATTAAGTGTGTATGTGTCCGTGTGAGCATATTACAACCGCAACAACCACCTCTTCTTTGTTCATTCAAGTTAAGCGCTGACTTTGGACCTGAACAGTTTTGTAAAAAGCAGTTGAGTCTTATGTAAAGTTCCAACACACTCAATCCCATAATGCACTCCTGCCGCTGCAGCGCTGATAAGCCCCCCTTCACACTCTGGTTCAAAGGTCAGAAGTTCGGGTATAAAGGACAGAACAAGAAAATGACTGACCTCAGACTATAAACTGGGCTGTATATTTAACAAAGATGTGCTATTATGTCCCTCATCACTGTAGAATAACCTGTTTTATCAGAGTGACTGCAAAAGATTTGATCAGATTTTTCGGGGGACACATGCTGGATTGCTTCATGGCACTCAATCGAGAAATTCCCTGCACTTCCAGAGCAGAGATAAAAACTTCACATTCCTCACAATAGAAGCCAATAATAAAGAAATAAATGAATAATCATAAATAAATTCTATTAGAGGTGTTATAATATATTATAAGTTCATTTTTTAGAAATAGTAGTTGGCTTGTTGTTATTACATTCAATAAAACCATACATCAGTTAAATATTAAAGGATCCAATTTTTAGAAACACTTTTGCCAACTTCAGAGACATGTAAGATTTTAAATTTTGTATGGGCATTTTAAAAATCTACACCTTTAAGATACATACCAACAACCATTTATTATTATAACTATAAAAGAATTCCCTTAGTGTATTTGAAGTTTGGCACTTGAATCCCCCGTGTCTCTATTATTTTGTACACTCAGCATAGTGTTTTATTTTCCCCAGGCTACCTTGAAGAAGACTCCGCTGTTTGACTTCCACAGAGGGCATGGCGGAAAGATGGTGGAGTTTGCAGGCTGGAGTATGCCTGTCCAGTACAAAGACAGTCACATCGCCTCGCACATGCACACCAGAGAGCACTGCTCCATCTTCGACGTCAGCCACATGCTGCAGGTGAGACGAGCGTAAACGGACGCGTGCACTTCCTGGACACGGGTTGGCAAATACACGCATGCAAACTGGCACATCACATACGTGGGCACGCGTCATCATAGTATAACAAATCACAGGGTTTTTTTGTTTTTTTTTAAAATGCAGGACCCGACCAACCAAAAACAAATCTTCCTGCCTCTGTATTTAATCATATCCTTTTTGTTTTTTATTTTTCAGACCAAAGTCCATGGCAAAGACAGGGTGAAGTTCATGGAGTCTCTGGTGGTTGCGGATATTGCAGAACTCAAGGACAACCAGGTGAGATGAAGATTGTTTCACCGTGAACCTGCATCAACTGATTTTCTTTTTTCTCTTGGTCCACTTGGGGGCAGTGGAAACAAGCTGTAAATGTAACACTGGCGGATTATCATCTTTTAAGCAGATATGGTGAACTTGTTAGCCAACAGTATTTACACATCCAGCAGATAGGGAGCAACGTTATCATTTATTTGAAGTGGTTTTTTTTTGTTCACCGGGCAAAAGTAAGCCCAGCATTCAGTCTCCTTTTAGTCCTTTTATGGTCTCCACTATCCTTTGAGGAAAATATCTGCCTCTTTAGCCGCTCAATACTCCACTATTTTCACCAAGCTGTCGCTAAATATGCCTGCTGTTTGGTGCTGAGCGGGTAGTGTACCGTGGGTTTTTAGAGCTTTGTTGGCTGAAAACAGCTGCCTGCTGTGCCTGGAAATGTTGCTGATGGGAGCGGTGAGAGTGAACCAGAACCGTGGAGTAATGGGCCAGAAAACCACAGTAATGAACTGATGGGTGCTATAAAGCTGGATGAAGCTGAGGGAAAACGCAGGGTGGGGAATAATTCTCTGCGGGTTCGTCACTGCGATTGACCGCTTTCACATACAAATGGTCATGTGATCCATTGTTAACAGAAATAAATCGATTGATTGTCTCACCCTAAAGCCTCAAACAAATGCAGCAGAGAAATGTGGCTTCCCTCTGACTATAGTCTCGTCTTGTCACTTGTGAATCCGTCATGCAGAGTTAGTTGACAGATCCTGGTTCTTCCTCACTGTGTTTTGAGCCGCATTCAGTTTCTTAGCTGAATTTAGAGCTATCGGCTTGTGACCTCGATCAGCCTGATTGTTGTAGGTTTTTAGCAGGTTTCATCAGAAAATACTGAACTTTTTTTAAAAAACAAGCAGCTTGGTAAGAAGACTTTGTGAAACCAGGTGCTTTTTTGTGGTGAGGACAGCTCCCAAGCTGCTTCATGGAGCAGAAAGTGATGAGAAAATGGGGAGACTGGAAAACTACAAAATTTCCCTAATTGTCTATAATTTAACTGTCACACAGTGATTTTATATGATAGATTCTGAAGTTTGACTTTCCACCTTTTCTGTATTTAAAATAAACACAGATAAATTCACAGATATATATTTTAATGAAAAGCAAAAATAATGAGCCTTAGTATAAGGTAACCCACTGGACAGTGTCCCAAATGCATATCCTGCGTTTACCTCCAAATCCTCCTTCAATCATTTTTTCTCTCTTCCCCCCCAGGGTACATTGTCCCTCTTCACCAATGAGAAAGGAGGGATTATTGATGACCTCATTGTGACAAAGACAGACCAGGGCTACCTCTACGTCGTCTCCAACGCTGGCTGTGCCGACAAGGACTCAGCTCATATGACGGTAAATACAGACAAATACTGTTTGTTTGTAGTGTTTCTGACAGAAAGTGTCTGATCTGTTTGTGTGTGTGTGTGTGTGTGTGTGTGTGTGTGTGTGTGTGTGTGTGTGTGTGTGTGTGTGTGTGTGTTTTGTCTGTAGGCCAGACTAGCAGAGTTCAAAGCTGCAGGTTTTGATGTGGATCTGGAGTTCCTTGATGAAGCGCTGATTGCTCTGCAAGGTAAAATATTCTGTGGGCCTTCCTTTTACTTTATTCTTCCTTCCTTTCTTCTTTTCCTTATGCCCATATTCTATTCTTTCTTCCTTCCTTTGTTTGTTTGTGTCTTTCTTTCTTTCTCTTTCCTTTCTCTTTTTCCTCCCTGATGTCATCCTATCACTCTTTACCTTTTGCTTTTCTTCTTTCATTCGTTTCCTATATCCATCTTTTCCCTTCCTCCCTCTCCTCTGTCTGTGTCTGTCTCCTCAAATTTCTTTCTTTTGCCCACTTTTCGTTTCATTAGCTCAGCTGTTTTTTTTTTCTTTTTCTTTTTTTCCATGTCAGTATTTCTCTACTGGCTCGCTGTTTCTGTTGCACTTTGTTTCACTCTTTCCTCCATCTATTCCATGTAGTTTTATTTCACTCTTTCCTCTTTGGATCCTTTGTTAATTGACTGTTTGACTTCCTCTGCTTGTGTCCTCCAACGTCCATGTCTCAGATTACGTAGATAATTAATAAGCTGTGTGTTTTCAGGCCCGACCATGTCACGAGTGCTGCAGGAGGGGCTGAAGGAGGACCTCAGTAAGCTAACCTTCATGACCTCCACCCTGGCGACTGTGTTTGGTGTTCCTGGCTGCAGGGTCACTCGCTGTGGATACACTGGAGAGGACGGGGTGGAGGTGATGCTCTTTCTTCCGTTTCTTTTTTGACATTGGACTTGAAGATAATTCATTAATTTCACACATTATAACATGGACACAATGTGTGTAGATTTTTCCTCGGGCCTTTCCAAAATCTCATTTATCGTGTATATAATATATACACGATATATATTTTGAGCTTTGATGCAGAAAATATTTATTTCTAGTTGTGTGTCCGTTAAAAGTCCGTAAAGAGTCTCTAGGCTACTTAACAATGCTGCATTTACTATAACGTAAGACAAAGGAAAGCATACAGTCCTCACATTGAGAAGCTGGAACCAGCAAATCTTTGGCATTTTTGCTTAAAAAAAATACTGAAATGATTATTTGTTTATCAAAATAGTTGCAAATTAATTTTCTGTGGATGGACTAATTGTTGCAGCTCTAATGAAGACACATGCAGAGACTGTAAAGACGATGAGTGTTTATTTGTATCTGGTAGTTAAGTTGTGATTTACAAGCCTCCACGTTTGGTGCATAGTAGCATTAAACACACAGACCTCAAGTCACAAAGCTCTGTTTTTCAGTTTTGGTCAAGTTCAGTTTTTCTTTCTAGTATTTAGCCAACTTAACCTTATTCCTTTTCATTTTTACTCCATTAAAATGGTGATATGTCCCTTGGTAACTATTAATCGCTCTCTAAATATTGTTTGCAAAGAACCTGCTGTTTGTTTGCAAATGAATGGTTTACTACATGAATTTATCCTTTTTCACGCTCTCTCTGTCTTCCCACTCTGCTGGACCTCTGTATACAACAGGATGGATGTGGGTGGGTCTCTCAGTCAAACAGAGGGATAGTGGGAGTTTGCTTCTTTTTATCTGACTTTTTGTTCACATAAACTCATCACTCTCTCCATTACTATTTCTGTCAGTTCTAAGAATGACTTTACTCACTCTATGGTTTTTATACCATGAACATTTAAATTTTTTCAAAAATAAGATGCTAATTATTTGTCTATTTAAATAAATAAAAATTCAAAACAGGCTTCTTCGCCACACTCAGTAACATCTACTAATATATCTTTATCGAAAAAATACTCTCCTCCCTCTGTTTCTCAGATCTCTGTCCCTCAGTCCAGAGTGGTGGAGCTGACAGAGAAGCTGCTGGCTAACAGTGAGGTTAAGCTTGCCGGTCTGGGCGCCAGGGACAGTCTGAGGCTGGAAGCGGGGCTTTGTCTCTATGGCAACGACATAGATGAGTTCACCACACCAGTGGAGGCCACCCTGGTCTGGACCATAGGTGAAGTTTTAGTGTTACTTACATTATATTTTTATCAATTGTTTTTTTTTTCCAACCAGTTTGTTTGTGTAGAGGGTTTCGCTGGAACAGGTGGTTTTAAAACATGTAAATCCCTCTATCTTTATCTGGACTCATTTGTTAAGCTCACAGTTGTCCCTGAAATTTTTGAAGATCAACATTAATACATACAGTCAGAGACTTTAACATGTGGTGCAAAGATCTGGCAGGGTAGGCTTGGGGTTGCCAAAACAGTTCAAGCTCTTTTTTTGTTTCTTTAATTCAGTAATTTAATTATTTATTTTAGGTTGTTAATGCTGTTCATATTTCCATATAATAAGATTTAAATCTTCATTTATCCTCGTGCTTAATAAATTAAGTTGTTGTGTTAAAGCCCCTATGTGCAGTATTGTTATGTGATTGTAGCATTTTTCAAGCTTTTGTAATGGCATGGCAAGGTCTGTTTATAGAAAAAATCCTGGTGAAAATTGGTGCAGCAAATTACAGTAGTCAGTGGCTCTGCTGTCGGAGATTGGCGGCATGCATTGCTGTCTCTCCGCTATCTGTTCCTTTTATGATACTACCAGGAGATGCCAAAGTCAGACATTTGGAAATTCTGCAAATTAGAATTGATGAGCCCTTGCACCTTTACTTCCCATTGCATTCAGTCGTAGGAGCATTTTCAGCAAAGCTGGCAAAACGAAACTTCAAAAAAAAGGTTAGGTGTTCCTGCATGTGTGTGTCTGTACTTTAGTTCAGCCTGTTCTGTGTATTAACGCAATTGGTTTGTCTTCTCGCGAGCAGGAAAGCGTCGGCGACAGACAAAGGATTTCCCTGGCGCAGACATCATCGTACCCCAGATCAAAGCCAAGACAGTCAGGAAGAGAGTCGGTCTGGTGTCCACTGGCCCCCCTGTCAGACAACACACACCCATTCTCAGCCCTGATGGGAAGGTTATAGGTGAGGAGTGCTGGATTGGAGACGGATTAACAGTGGTCAAGAATTGTTTTACTGTGTAAATTCTCAAAATAAACAAAAACAACAACAGTAAATTCACCATTTTACTGTATATTTATAACTTCCACTTAAGCAACTGCACATGTGGAACAAAAAGTAAAACAATGCAAGGCGCAAGAACCTGTGTGTAGGACGTAGTGGCATCTAGCAGTGAGGTTGCAGATTGCAACCAACTGAATGACCCTCCCCTCATCCCTCCCCTTTCCAAGCGTGTAGGAGAAACTAATGTGGTCGTCAGGTAACGTAAAAATGTGAAAGGCTCCCTCTAGAGCCAGTGTTTGGTTAGTCTGTTCTGGGCTACTGTAGAAACGTGGTGCAACACGGCGGGCTCCGTGGAAGAGGACCCCCTCCCTATGTAGATATGAAGGGCTCAATGTAAGCTAACAAAAACACAAGGATTCTTAGTTTCACGTTATCGTAGACTAATGAAAACATAATTATGAATATTATACTCAATTTCTGAAAAAAGATCCTCCTAAATCCTACACACTGGTCCTTTAACGCCACTACTTGCAGAGTTTGTAAATGCATTGCTGTGTGACACAGTGTCTTTTATGATCCTACCATTGGGGGTCGCCACAGTCATTGTGGCTTTTAAAAATTTTTTTTAATAATATAAAAATTGATTCAAAATGGTCGGTGTTGCATGACATCATACATAACATTACCATGTCAATGTGATGAATATCAATTCAAATTTTTTTGTTACATGTTGTCACATTACTTTAGAGGCATAAGCCATACTGTGATATACTGAAAGAAATCCTCAAGCCATATTGCATTTAGTGACTGAAGGAATGAATGAGTAAAAGGGCCAAGCTAAAAAGTAAATGAACTGGCCCGTCTGCTGCTCAGGAAGCAAATTTCAAGCACAGAACACGACCAATTTAAAACTTCACCCAAAAGGTTTTATTCTGTATCTTAAGAGATTTTGTCTGAAAATGTAGCCAGGCATGAAAGACCTATTCTTTGCTATTTTATTTAGGTGAGGTGACCAGCGGCTGCCCCTCTCCCTGCCTGAAAAAGAATGTTGCCATGGGTTATGTGGATGCGGCCTTCGCTAAGAACGGAACATCCATCCAGGTAGAGGTCAGGAAGAAAGCAGTGCCGGCCAGCGTCAGCAAGATGCCATTCGTCCCCACCAATTACTACTCTGGATAGTAGGGAGAAACACACATACACACAAAGATAGAGATACAGCACTCTCATCCATACATATGCACACTATGCTCAAATTGGAGATTTCCTCCACTCTGCCCCTGACTTACCAATTCCACCCCCTTCTGTTTACAAATGCAACCCCAATGGAAGACTGAAAAGTCTAAATAGATGAGTCCTCTGAGAGAAAAAAATACCCCAAATTATAAACTGTTATACAATACAGTATGCGTGCTGGTCTAATGTGATCAGTCACAGTCACTTTCATTGAGAGTTTGTGTCAGAGACACTAAAGCTGAGACACTTACAAGGTAAGTGTAGGTACAGTTACTTGGTGCAGGACGTTTTAAACAGAAGACTGTCACTCTACATACAGTCAGTCATTATTCTACCTGTGTGTGTCTAAAAAGTGCAGTGTACGATAACATGGTTTCACCTGTGGATGGATGTGTGGTGAACTGTGAGAAATGTATAGAAGAGGTGCATGGAATAAATTACAAGCAGTATTGTTGTGTCTGAGAATGAATGTATGACTACAGTATGTCCTAGAAGCTCTGTTAATATGGTTCATAGACCCAGGCCTGTTTTTATTTTTCTATTGTGTAAGTGGACAGCAGGTTAAACTGAGTCAGCTTACTGCACTTTCAGCAAGAACAAAAAACTGAGGCTGTGTGGATCCATAAACAGCAGTATTTAATTAACTTTTGTTGTAGAATATAGGTTTTACTAATGAAACATGATATTTTCATCTGTCACCACTGGACCAAAAAAAAAAAAAATCCAAATGGCACCAGCACCAGATGTCTTCATATCTGTTTTTTAAGGTCTTTTAAATAATACAGAGCCAAATCTCCATTAATATTATTGTTAGTTGTAAAGAACTTGATTAAGGAGTTCAACGAGGGACAGCTCATAATCCTGTCAACACAAAATTCCTACCTGAAATGTGCTTAATAACACAAATATGCAAGTCCAGTGTGTGGAATTGGTATTTTCTGTTAATTATCAGATTTTCTCATCAAGACCTTATTTTGGGGGGATTTGAATGAGTTCTGGTTTGCTCTGTTGATGTGGACCTGATCTCCTCGTCAGATTAACCTGACCAGTTTCTAAGACTGTTAATAACATGTTGAACCTTAAAGAGAAGTTTACATTACATATGGTTCAAAGATAGTCTAACTTTAAAAGATTTTAATTGTCATTATGTGTGTTCTGTTTGGCTACTGATGAAATGTAGTTTCTTAAACTAGGACAGTTGTCTTTGGAATTTTTATCTTATTTTATTAAGATAATAACACACTAAATAAAGAAATAATACTACTGCTTCATAGGTTGACTTGAAGGTCCACTGCGTGGACTTTAATATTTAGCCGAGTGTTTATGTAAACATTTTAAATAACATTTTTTATCTGATTATAAAATATCTTTTCTTTAATAAAGGTGATTTTTGCTTCATTTGCCTTTAACCCGCTGTTATTTTATATGAAAATAATGCATCAATGTTTTGTTTTCATGAAATCAGTCAGTCTGGCAAACGTTTGGTTAAAATAGTCTGAATTCTGTCAATTTTTCCTTTTTTTTCCCCCCTGTTTTTTCTTTTTTTAAGATTTGGCCTCCTTATTCTGAATTTGCCCTAAATCCAAATTGTGGCACATATGGCTTTGGGCGCTCGAAATCCCGATTTGAACGTTATTTCTAAAATAGAAATATGAATAATACGGGCCAAAATGTTATTTAAAATCTGAAAGTTCCCATTTCAACAGTCAGGGTTGTAACTGTATTTTCAATATACTGACTTTTTGCTCAGACTTCGGACTTGACTGACAAATCTGACCGCCCCTCACAATTGCGTTACTCAGAGAACACACATTAAGTCTGGGCTTCGACATACCACCGGAAACGGGGGACTGCTAACAGAACGAACCTGGCAACCCCGGCTGCCGGGCCGACGAGTAGTTACTGAAGAAGGGAAGATGGTTGACTTCGTGACAGCAGCGTGCTCAAAACTCCGTCCCAAACACTTTGAAAAATACTTACAATCTCAGCCGGGTATTAGATATAGATTACCAGGAGACAATCATAGATAATACATAGTGAAAACCGTTGGGTAGAGTGTCTTTTTTCGCCTCCGGAACACTCTGTATTTCCAGCCTGAAGAAAGCGGAAAGTTGTGGAACGTGGTGGCGGATGGTGTTCGTAAAGGACGCCGGTCGTCGTTAACCGAAGTGTAAACACGAGTGTGGAAGAAGGGGGAATTTCGGGAGTTTTTTTTGTACCCAGCTGTCGAGATAAACCACGGAGGACACCCGGCCGTATGCTGCCGCTGCTGTTGCTGATACTACTACTACTACTCTTGCCTTCAAACCAACTCTGTAATCTGTGAGGAGCGGACTTGACAGTTGGACTGAGAGCAGGCTAACTTTAGCTAGCTAACCACAGCTAGCTTTGTTGTGAACTGGGGGATCAAAACGCTGCTCGAAATGCCACGGAGTAAAAAGGGGAAACGTGGCTCCGGTAAACCGGGTAAGTAGCAGTAGCGGCCGAGCTAACTCACCGTCCGGCTTCTGGCAGAGAAACCAGCAGGGATGTAATGACTAAATATAACAGCTTTGGTGAAAGTGTTAATACACGCTGTACATCTTGCTCGCCACACCTTTAAGCCCGACGGCAGCGGTAGCAGAGAGTATCCATGCCATATGGGACAAACAATAAAAGAGTGAGACCGCTTGTTACTCCTCAGACTTTAGCGACTTGACTTGTTTTGCTGTCCGACATAGCGTTACATCCATGTGGCTTATCATTAGTGCTCCAGCTTAGCAGTGCGACATCTATGATGAAGCCACTATCAGCTTAGTTGAAGAATCTGTCCGTGAAAATGTGATTTTATTTAATTTATTTTTTTTTTACAGTTCACTGGAGTTTTCTGCTAACATTCAGGACCCCAGGCTCGCCAAAGTTACACTTGTAGGGTTAAGGTGAACCCCGGGTTATTTTTAGCAGCGGTGCCAGGCCACATAAAACGGGTAGGGGGATAGCTGTCGGAAGAAGAACAGCCCATGCAACAAGTACTGCAGGTTCCTCCAGTACATTTACAGTACGCGAGTTAGAGAGCGTTTACGTGCCGTGAGGCTGCTGCTTGAGAAACGCAGCCACACAAGGTTTTAAGCAGTGTATACAGTAGTGGTGTGGACCATGCATGTGCCTGTAAGGGCGTTACAGCCCCCTCACGTTTTATGGAGTGGCGTTGCCCGGGAAGAACACACGTGCTGGCGCCTAAATGCGCACACGCGTACATACGCTATTTTGTGGAGTGTAGATGCTCAAGATTGAAAAGAGAGGGACGGGTAGGGAAGTTTAGTCACGGACCAATGAGAGTATTAAGTCTGATGTTCCCATTATATTTGCAAATCTGTGTCAATTTAATGATCACTTACTTTACTTTAAAGCTTCATAGTGCAGTTTGGGTAATTGTGCATCAGTTTTTTGCTATGCAAATTTTCATCACTGGAAAAGTGGTGCTCATTTCTGATGTTTTCTTCTCCATCATGGTCACTCCTGCATTTTTCATATCTTTGCATTCATTCACGCATCTGTCCACCATGCAACCTGTACACCCTTTTATTTCATCCATCCATTCATCCCTCCATCCACACATCATCTCCAGGCTCCCTTCGTCTCGAGGTTCTTCAGCTGCAGCTGTCGACTAAAGCATCCCTGAAAGGTAACTCCTCTGCCCCTTGACCCCTGACCTCAGCTTCATGTCCAGCTCGAGGCTTGTCCAGAAGCCCTTGAACCTCACTACTGTGCCTGCAGTAAACCCAGCAGCCAATCACATGCTTGGTTACCCTACTGTGTGTGTTTTTGTTCCAGCTGCACTGAAAAGTTTTAACTCTTCCCTCATACATTACCTGCCCCAGCTGCTTTCTTTGGTTACTTACTGTCTGACTTCATCACAGCCTCTTTGTGGTGTAGCAGCAGAGTGGCACTAAAATCACTTCACTGACTGAGTTTCCTCAGTCCCTCTGCATGTCACGCTTGAACATCATGAGTTAACACCCTACCTTCACGCTGAGATTGATGGCTATGTAAAACAGGACTTTTTAAAGGAAGTTTATCCACATCTGACCTTCTCTCCCACCCAGCCTTCTATTTAAAGGTGGCTGCTAACATCTAGACTTGCTTCATCCCTCCATGTCTGAGTGTGCTCCCATCATGCCATTTAATTAGAAATTTTTTCAACCGTCCGACCTCTTTATCTTATCTGCACTGACACCGGAGGAGTTTGGATTTAGGCAGTCATTGCTTCCTGGAGTGACTTTGTTCTTTCTCACTTATGCATATGTGTATGTAAAGTCCTGTCAGTGTGACATTCTTGATACTGAATTCAAATTACCCCAATGCATCATATACCAAGGAGCCAGTTTAATTTATTTTTAATTTTATTCCTTCGCTCTGGGTGTCCTTTTGAATTTTTCTATTGGTGGGATTTTATAAGACAACAGCTTATCTGCCGCATAGTCTTTGTTTCCCCAGAGAAATATCCTACCTTTCAAAGTAAAAGATTTCTTACACAGTTTTCCTGCAGAACTGTTTACGATGGAAGTAATTTTATTTCCAAGACCTGTCTTTGTTCCAAGGAATAATTCCAGTAGGGCTTGCACTTTTAGAAAGCTGTTAGTTGGATCTTTACATTAAGTCTGACAAACAAATGGTGTTGTTTAGACTTAATGATGTCAAATTTGAATTTCGTTGTCTTAAATTACCTGGCTGTGAGGGCAATATTCCATGGTTAATCCGAACAGAATGCTTTTGGAAAGAACACGGATTAATTTAGTCCTATCTGGAGTTATGTGTCTTGTATTTAAAGATTGTGCTACCAGGCCATGATCAGGGGACTCAAATAGGCTCCCACCCTTTTGGATCAGAGCTCTAGATTAGTCTGTCAGCCAAGCCTCTTCCTCAGGGACTGGATGACTTGACTGCTGGAGCTGTGTGACTGATCGCTATGTAAGCACAAAATAGCAAAGTGGAGACGACACGTGAGCCGTGGCAGGGAGCTCACACTTCACATAACTGAGCTGCATGTGGGCAGGCCTGCATGGGAAGATGTGTGTGTGTGTGTGTGTGTGTGTGTGTGTGTGTGTGTGTGTGTGTGTGTGTGTGTGTGTGTGTGTGTGTGTGTGTGTGTGTGTGTGTGTGTGTGTGTGTGTGTGTGTGTGTGTGTGTGTGTTCGCGTGCGGGCGCAGCTGCAGGGGAGTAACTTGTACAGTGGCTGGGAGTTCAGGGATGATTGCTGGGAAATTACTGGTTGATACAGGCTTGCAGAGAGCGCTTTAACTCGCACCTAAGAGTAGGTTTTTGAGCAAGAGAGCCCACAGGGTGTTCTGTCAAAGAAATTAGAATATAAGGAAGGAGAGGTTGTCAGGGCTGCATTCAGGTTTATCTTGTTACAATGAAAAACTGTTATTTTGTTTTTAGGTTATCAGTCAAGTTAATGAATTAAAATCTCTGTCCCTGAATTTCATGTAATCAGTTTATCTCTCAAATTTTAAATTTACTTCATGTGCTTGTTTGGCTGCATAATCACTGTGCACTGTAACTACAAAATAGTTATAGGTTTTGATGTAAGATGCCAAAAAATTATTGATAATATATAATATTAATAATAATGTTTTAATTATACCGTATGAGGTCTTTCATGTTATATATCTAAAAGTATTGTTATAGCCACATTAATGGAGTTCCCTTTCATCTTGTAAGTGATTTGTAAGAAATGTGACTGCAGCAGAGTCTTTTTCTGTGTTGATATTTTACTCTGAACTAAGCCTCTTCAGCTCCCAGAGGACAGCAGTTTCCTCCCCAAAACAACCTTCATGACATTTTAATGAAGCCAGACTCGAAGGTTTACTTTGAATTGCCAGCTCAGCACTATACTCACTTAGACACCCAGTTTAACAACTGACTGTGTTACATACATGTACTAACGTTGGCGCAAAGGTAGCTATTAATGGGAACACAACCTGCAACTATTGTGTCATTACTCTACAGTAGAGTTTTGTCCTTGAGCAATTATCCAGCTGTTATCCAGTCAGCTCCACTGTAAAATATTTGACAAGCAGCAGCCAACAGTAAGAGGTGCAGAGTTAAAGCAACAATGCCCAGAAATTAGATGAATAAATATTACTGCTACCATCATCAGTTTACCAGGCAATAGCAATTTCAGCAGAATAGAAGAGCTTTTAAATGATAGTCTGGTACATAATGATAAATTTGTCAGCCACAGCAGAAATTCAGCAGCATTTGGTTTGTGGCTGGAGATACTGTATCTTTTCCCCTTAATGCTTCACTTTTGAAGTGTGAAGAAAAGTCAGAGTAGAAGATGTGACAACAATGACTCCACATCTGGGTCTGCTCAAGTCAAATGGCTGAACTTTAGCCCAGTTTACACATTCTCAGCTCAAATAGACTCCTGGATCCAGTTATTCCTTTGGTTGGATTTTCTTATTACCTGAGCACAGGTGGAAATACCTGGATGATATCAGAAATGTGTTGCCAGAGTCTTCATTTTCACTGTACATTTGTCATTAGGCACTGTGCTTGTATCTAAAGCGGAGTAAAATAACATTACTTGCTACCGATGCAGATAGTCTACAATTAATGATATCAAAAACACATCAAAGTAAATAAATGTTTTTTCATAGAGAAAGTTGATACAGTTACACAACTACAACCCCCATGCAGCATTGTCGCAACAATAACTGTGACCTTTGGGCTACCCTGCATGTACTGTTTGACCTGAGCACGAACATGCGCACACAGATAAACAAACAAACAAACAAACACACACACACAGTCTGACCATTCTGGATTGTACACACTGAATGTATGAATAAATGAATGGTAACTCTGGTCTCCAGTAATCCCACCAACAGTAGAAAATCCTGAGCCAGCAGGAACCTGAGGGTTAGCTTAGCTTAGCCAGCCTGGCTTCTAACCCCTGTTTTGTTCAGACTCTGTGTAACAAACTATCCCTTCTCATACACACAGGGCAGAGCTGCTTGGAAAAACTGCAACACTAATTACCTCCTGGTACCAGTAAAAACATACATGATGACAGACAATTGCCCAATGGATACTTCTTCTGTTTGTTTGTTTTTTGTCATGATGTCCTGTTTATTAACTAGGAGAACATCAGTTCCTGTGTATGGATGAGACTCATAATGAATAAATTGGAGAGCCACTATAATATGCATAAAATGGCACCGCAAATAACATTAATAGCAAAATAATATTTTAGCCAACATAGTAAAAGAGTTTTGATATTTCTATCTTTAGTTTGATGGTCACTTTGCATATTTGAAACTACTCCAAATACAAGTCACACAACAGTTTGAAGAGCCTTTCTTGTGATTTTTAGAAGTTGGAGGAGGCTTCATTAGTAAGAATCAGTCTTATATAGAAAATCTTTCAGTGTCTCGGGAGGTGGTTAGATGCTTCATGGAAGAAGACTCTAAGGCCCCAGTCTTGGCTTGAAGTGCTTGCTGAGGTTTGTAGACGACAAATTAGAGTTAGCAATTCATCCCTGTGAGTTAGTATGTGTCTATGTATAAGAAGAACTCTATTGGTGTACCGTTACTGACAAAGAGAGGCAGCTGAGCAGGGGAAGCCTACATCCTAAACCTGCTATTACTCAATGTTAGGAAATAGCCACCAGCCAAATTCTGGTTAATTTTGATTGTTCCTTGTTCCTGTTTTTATTTCACTTTCACAGTTAACCATAATCATTTTGTCGCACCTTACTGTTGGAGAAAAAAAAAAACAATACAGAACCGGGCAACATTTCAGGCAAACGGGAGGAAATAGCTGTTGTTTCCCAACAAATACCGCAGCTTCTGATTTGGAAACTTTCAATCTATTTTTATCTAGTGTTGCTGATTATTACCTGCTCCTTTTTAAGTCTTTTTTTTCTTACTCTGTCACTGTCCTAACAACTGTATAGTGTATCGTATAATACACCCTTCCTCTATCCCTCTTTTCTCCTCCATTCTTCTCCCTGTCTCACTTTTCCCCATCTCCCTCTTTTTCCTTCTCTAGGTATTAAAAATGGGGTGAAGGGAGAGTCGGGTGCCAGTGATGATGAACTGACGTCTGATATTCTCAGCCACTACAGCAGTGCCAGCGAAACTACTTCTGTGCTGGAAGAGGGCACAGGTTAGTTCATAAATGCAGATACTACATACGCAGTTGAATAATTGTAATTGCCAGGGTACTGCTTACGTTGACCAAAAGAAATAAATCTTTTATATTGTACTTGATATTTTCCTCTTAAACTGTAGCATCAAACTTGCATACAGTCACCAAAATCCATACAGATCAACTGTGTGTGTGTGTGTGTGTGTGTGTGTGTGTGTGTGCCAAACTCAGGGAGTGAGCAGGTGGATGAGCAGACTGCCCAGGAGGAAATGGAAGACAAACTCAAACAGTGTATAGATAACCTGACGGATAAAAGGTGAGGGTTTTTTTTCCCCCCCTTTTATTCAGTCACTATCAACAATAAAAATAGGGAATGTCAGGAAATACTGTTGAACTCACCTTATTGTCCTCTCCTCTGTCTTTCCGTGTCTCTCTCTCAGTGCTAAGACTCGTCTAGCCGCCCTCGAGTCGTTGCGACAGGCCTTCTCCTCCAGAGTGCTGTATGACTTCCTGACAGAGAGACGCCTCACCGTCAGCGACTGCCTGGAAAGAAGCCTTAAAAAAGGTGAGATAGAACAGAGGGATGTGTGTGTTCTGTTCTGTGCTCTATTCCACCATGCTAATTAGATATGTTTCTGTATCACAGGTTGTGATTATTTTGCATGTTTACATGAAACTGTACATACAGCAGGGCTTTCTACAGACTTGTTGATGATGCATATGTATATTTTGTCTACATAGGGACCGTTTAAGTTTGGTCTTATAAGTGCTAGTGAGGAAAACATTTCTTCCTCCGTTTCTCAAAGTGGAACTGCAGTAAACAACAGATGCAGTAATCAAGGATATTATTAATCACTATCATTTCACTTCCTGTTCCTTCTATTTGTCCAGGCAGTGGAGAGGAGCAGGCAGCAGCGGCTACAGTCTTCGCCCTGCTGTGTATCCAGCTGGGGGGTGGAGATGAGGCAGAGGAGGGCTTTAAGATGCTTCGTCCCATCCTTACTGCCATCCTGATTGACAACACTGCCAGCGTAGCAGCCCGCCAGAGTGTGAGTAATGACGTAAACCTTCTCTAATACTGTGCAAAATGTAGGATTTGGTATTTATCTTCAATTTATTGGAACGCCTGGAAAAAAAAAAAAAAATCAAAAGCAGAAAATTAAATGTGAAATATGTGTCAGCTCTGACATATGCATGTGTAAATACTGGATCAAAAATCAGTCATGTGGACTGCTGTTTAAAACCCAGGAGCAACGTGACAATAAAAGTCGCAGAACAACAGCAAATTGAGAAACATCTGCTTCAGCCAAGACTTGTACGAGTGCAAACTCTGAAATGCATTTCTCCCATCCAGCTGACTTTATATTCACCACCACTGTTATACAAAAATAAAAGTTGGGTCTTGGCTCAGCAATTCAGTAAACAACATTAGGAAACATTCAACTTAAAAATATATGAAAAATTCTCTGGTTGTGGTTTTTGAGCAAATTCAGTTTTAAGATGGACTGTCCAGCCTGTCACGGTTGCAGTTATGACATTTTACACGTCATAACACCCTTGTCAGCTGCTGTTTTTTGCCCATCGTGTCCATTTTGGAAACAAACAGAAGACATAAACGCAATGCAAGGCAGTGTTTCGGGGGAATCTCCCAGCGTGTGACGTTAACAGCAGCTATTTTGGACTCTTTGGTTTGGTAACTCATCGTAGTCATATTAGCCTGTATTTGCTCCTGTAGAAAGCTTGATAGGCATAAAAATACATATTTTACAATAAGTTTATTTATAAATAAAAAGTAATAGTTGCTTAACTGTAGTAGAAACCACATTATTTATTACGTTGGAGTTTTTTTAACTGAAAACATTAACAGACCAACTTTAAGGTTGACTAAGTTATTGGAAAAAAACAAAAAATGACCTTAGGATCACATTAAGCTCATGGTGGATCCTATTGGTAATGATAAACATGTTCTTACTTAAATGATTTGATGGTAGCTAACCTCAAACTGTGTTACAGGTTGAGCTAGGAATCACAGCGTCAGTCCTCAGTATGTCTGTCCTGGTTTAATCACGTCTGGTTGTTTGACTTTCTTGCAGTGTGCCAGAGCTTTGGGGATGTGCTGTTATGTGTCTGCTGCTGAAGACGGAGAGGTAAGAACATCTTGCCACTCGCGACAAAAAAATCTCATAGTGTTGCAAAGGATTAGAGGAAAATATCGCCATCACGGTGAACAGTTTGACTGTTGTTTGACTGTCACGCTTTATTTTATAGGTTAGGACAGTTCAGAGCCTTCAGTCTACTCATTGTTACCTCCTCACCTTATGTATAAAAGAAATATGATACACGACAAAAGCCCTGAAAAACCTCCCGGGCAAAATCCTATCAAATGTGGGTTAGCTCAGCAATGGCTGAATTGACCCTTGTGCTGTTAAACGTAAACACTTTCTCATTCCTCATTACATTTTTTTCTCTCTCTCTTTTTTTCCCTTAACATCACTCCTAAACCCTCACAGGACTTGATCAAGTCATTGGCCCTTCTGGAGAGCATATTCATGTCTTCCTACCCCAACAGAGAGGGGACGCTGCCCACACCTAAACCTGGGAGTCCAGGCCTTCACGGTGCTGCTCTGCAGGCCTGGTCGCTGCTGGTCACCCTCTGTCCCGCATCCAGACTGACTGTGCTGCTCGACCTGTGAGTGAAACAAACTCAGTGTTCACAAAGAAAAAACTAATCTGATCCAGTACGTAGTAGAGAGTTAATCTCCAAAGGTGTGAAAATCCTTAGTAGACTGTTCTGCTCCCTTTCATGTAAACCCTCTTCTCGCAGCTGAAAATGATTTAAGGGCTGAATTCCACAGCGTGTCATTCACAAAAAATGCTGCAACAGCAGAATGAACTCACATCGCCAGTTTACCATCTGTTTGTGTTTTTTGACTGTTTATTTAATTTCTAAACACTACATTTTGCATGAATCGTTTTCCACTTTAAAGTTGACAGAACCCAAGCAGGGAACTCAGAGTTCAGCCAAACCAGAATTTGGCAGCAAATCCTTTTTTGTTAGACCCCGATATTGATGGTGAGCTGCCGCTTATGCACCACATTATCTGTTGGAAGAGAAGACTAGGTACACAAACATCAGGTTTGTCAACATCAAGCGTGTGCTTGTCATGTCGCTTGAGGGAAATGACAGAATTGAAATGAGAGAAACTCTGTTTTTCCATTACTCTCACTCCATTCTCACTGCAGCTCAGTTCTGGTAAGCTTTATGGGCTTGACATTTTGACACACCACGTTACACGCAGGGGTTACCATATTAATTAAAAAGTCATCATCAGTGACTAATGGTGTAACTAACTGCAATGATCTTGCTCCATTTTCCCGCCTTCAGTCACCTCCCCAAACTGCAGGCGTGTCTGCAGAGCAATGATGTCAACTACAGGATCGCAGTGGGGGAGACCATCGCCCTGCTGGTGGAGCTGGGGCGAGATATAGATGAGGTAAACACACAAACACGTAGCAGGCACACAAACACACGTTTGAAACTAATAAACTAATTGGAGGACACACACAGGCTGTTAAATAAAATACGGTTGCAAGAAGAGAAAATCTTATCTGGTGAAGCTGATAATAAGAGGGTACAATCCTTTTCCCATTACACTTACATGTCTCTGTGGTTTAGAAATATATCTCTTGTTAATGTTATATTGCTGTACTACAGTTTTGTCATTGATGTTGTGTATATGTATAGGAATTTGAGGTGGAAGCCAGTGAAAGTCTGTGTGAATGTCTGAAGAGTTTAGCCACAGACGGCAACAAACACCGAGCCAAGAATGACAGGAGAAAACAAAGGTCCATCTTCAGAGAGGTGCTACATTACATAGAGGTACGTTTTATCACTGCAAAGGTGATATTTGTTATTAATGATTTTACTTCTGTCTTAGTAAATTTGTCACTGAACAACTGGTCTTTTCATTTCCAAGTTGAGCACGTCTGATCTGATCGATCGATCGATTTATTTATTTTCCTAGTAGTATAAACATCACTGAAAACATTTTACTCTTGTTTCCGCGTCACTTTTTTTGGCTTCGATTTTTGTTATGTCCCCTTTCTTCTCCTGCAGAACGAGGACTTCACAGAGGAGAAGATCAGGTTCGGAGTGGAGAGCGTTTACATCGACGGCTGGATGAGGAGAAGAATCTATGATGCTTTCAAAGAGATCCTGGAGTCCGGAGTCAGACACCATCTACAGGTCAGGAAACGCACTGAAGCAAGTAGTGTACTCCAGAAGAACATCGGTTTGTTCTCACAGGAGTAACGGCATGTTCGTGCCGCAGTACTGCTGCATATGGCTGAGATTGCTGCAGTGTGCATGGCAAAAGGAAGTTGTTCACACAGCCTTTTCTCATGATCCGCTAAATTACTGTCACGTGCAACTGGCCAGCAGTGTCACGTGATTGTTTTTGTGCCACATATCTTTTGCGTTACGTCCATAGTGATACTAGGTTTAGTTTTTATGTCTCATGAGACGTGTCTGCTCTCTGATCTGGCATGGACGCCAATAAACAAAAACCCGGAGTTGAGCAAGAATACTGGTATTTGCCTGAAAAGGCAGCAGGCTGAGGTCACATCACATGTGATGTAATGTGAGTATAATGCTGGTCGGCAAAAACAATGAGCACAACTACACGTGCACCACATTGGAGTGGGTGAATCCCATGCAACGCTATTGCATTTATTGTGTATAAAAAAGCAAAGCCATAACTCAAAAACACTCCATAATTTCTCATCCAGCATTTTAGCAAAGCTGCACTTATATTGCAAAGTGTAACCAATAAGGGCTGATTAGAAAGGAAATCGGTGTTCCTCACAGAATTAGGTTCTACCTGTGGCGGAAGCTGAGTGCTATGGGACAAACAAATAACGGAACAATCTATACAGCTCCATTACTTCACACTGGTAAATGCTATTGTACGTCTTTGGTAGGCAACATGAGTTTACACTTGTGGATTTTGTAAGCTGTCATGCAATTTTCTGCAGTTTCGGCAAAACATGAAGACAAAACAGCAAAAAAAAGAAAAAATTGGACATTTATATCCAGAAACTATGTTAATAATTTGTGTCTTTTTGTTTTGTTGCAGTTCAACCCACTACTAAGAGACATCTTTGGCCTCGGCCCCCCCATCATCCTGGACGCTACCGTCAAAGGCAACAAGATCTCACGATTTGAGAAGGTAACAGCATCTCTTTTGTCCTTGAATCTCAACGAGCATACAGGAACAATTGCAATTTTTTCAGTATTTTTTTCTCGTCTTGCATTTGTGACACACCCTTTATGAACTGCTGCTGAAGCTAAAGTTCAAAAAGTCATTCTCTGTGATTATAACCTGAGATGTATAAAACTGTTGCACTCATCTTTGTCTCTTTCTTCAACAGCATCTTTTCAACTCAGCTGCCTTCAAGGCCAGGACGAAACAGAGGAATAAAGTCAGGGACAAACGGGCTGACGTCATGTGAGAGAAGAACGAGGTTGGAGGGAATGGATGAGTAAGTGAGGAACTCATTGGGCTCGATTTGAGATGGATACAAAATGATGCCTTCAACGCTTCAGCTGTCAGATACACACAGACTCAGCAAAACCCTCAACATGGATTTTTCACTTGTGCTTTTCACCTGCAACTTAATTCTCCAGATTCAAGATGGCCACCGTTTATTCTTATCTCCCATGGGCAACTTGCTGATAAACAGTTTTACTGTTCTTCTTAGCAGGCATTTGCTTTTCAGTCAAAAATGGAATTGATTGCGACAACCCTTACTCACAGTATTTCCTACACAGCAATGCTGATGGTTTATAGTGAATACCAGCTGTAAAACAATGCCGACCTTTTCACACATTTAATGGGATCTTCAGATATCTAAAAGGTCTTTTTACCAAAAAAATACAGGGAGAGTAAAGTACTAAGTCTCTTTGTAAGAGTCAAACATTTTGAAGCTTTATGGTACATCTCTGATCTGTGGAACTGTCACTAAAACCTTCTTTGGTGCTGATGGGTATTATTTTTCATACTCAGCTCCATCTTCTGCCCTGTGGTTTGACCGGTCAGTCAAATCTTTTTTTAATCGTAATTCCTGTTGCGTTAATGAAGCTTCATGTTTGAGAATCAACTTCTTTAATGAGAACCAAACAGATCCACAGAAATATTCTGGGAAAACCCTCCTCTTCTCTGGGCTAAATTATTCCTTGCTACCCCCTCATTCGTCCTCTTTCTTCACATCCAGAGTCACGACTTCAGCTGCCAAACCAGAAACTGACTTTACAAACAATGCAACCTAGTGTGGTGTTTGTGTGAGAGTGTGTTTTATTTGAATTTTATTTAACATCAAGTAAAACACTTGCAAAAAAAAAAAAAATGAAGATGCCTAATTAAAAAAAAAAATGAAATCAAATAGATAATGTCATCTTTGTATTGATATTTTTTGAGAGGTAAAATACGTTTTAACCATTTCTGGTGGATAATTGTATTTTACTTTCTAATTTATTAAATGAACAGTACTCTGTGATTTTTAAGAAACGTAAAAATGCCAAGAACTGTTTACAGTCACAATTATGGGAAGAACATTACAAGAATTTCTATTTTTTTTCAATTGTATTTTTAATGCGGGTTGGTGGGTCATACAATCTACCCATGTGTATGTATTGCAGATATACTGTACATAGGGATTCATGAAGATGCGTACTTGAATCATTAGAAGCATTTGAATGATTTTCCCTATGATGAGCAGTAAACATACAGGCCACTTACCTGAACTGCTGATCAGAAGAGGTTTGTGGTGTTGCTGTTTTTAATAGTGGTCAGGATAGCATCTTAAATTCAGTTTGCTCCTGATTGTGGCAGCAATATCACCATTTTTTAGATGTTTTGATCATATTAAATATTAAAACAGGAAATTTCTCACCATTGAGTTTCTGCTGTTGATCAGGTTTGACCCCCTGGGTGAAAGGGAGCAACAGGCTTCCCATATTACAGCATCACCAAACTGTCTCATCAGTAGTTCTGGTGCTAAGGCACAAGGAATCATGGATCAAATGAAATAAAGAGAATTTGAGCACTTTTTTTGTGTCATTTGTAAATCCAAAAAGATTTTTTTGTGTTTCTGTCCTGGAAAGTCTTAATTTTGGAAATAAAGGATCAGTGGGGAAAATAAATGTCAGCACACACTGTGAAGTTAATGGGGCAAAAAGTCATCAGATTTTACCACTGTGACAAAGAACCTGAAGAAAAGGTTGATGTTAGCCCGAAACACTTTACATGACAAACTGTAGCACGGACTGTTTTTCCTTTTAGGTAATTTTTCGGAGCGAGATTTTGCAGCTGCAGTTTGAAAGATTTAAAAATGATAACGAATGATAAACAATTAAACCCAAGTGAAAGGGTACAGTGAGCTGTCTGATGCAGTCGTTCAGGCAGACACAGAGAGATACTAATTTGAAGACTTTATTGTTGCTGTGAACAGTGGTGGAAGGTCACAGTACATTTACACAAGTACTGTACTTAAGTACAATTTTGAGGTACTTCATTATTTCCATTTTCTGATACTTTTCAATTCTACCCCACTACATTTCAGAGGGAAATTTTTACTACATTTATTTTAAGAGAGATAGTGCCTAGTCACTTTTCAAATAAGATTTCAAATTTTTTGCATTTCAAATGGCTATGAATTGTTTGCTGTTTCATTAAGGAGTGGTTTTCCCCTCTAAACTTGCTCAAGGCCGCAGAGGTAAAACTATCCAATATTTCACAAAAAGCAAGTCTGAAAAACACAGTACTGATTTGTCTTAAAGAACTTTGTTTTTTGTTTTTATTCTTTCCTTTCTCACTAATCGTATCACGAACCCTCAGATTTGTCTTGTGACCCTTTGGAGGGGCCAAACCCTTAGGTTGGAAACCACTTTAATTGTAATGTAGTATTTTTATATTGTGGTATTGGTACCTTTACTTAAAGGATCTGAATGCTTCTTCCACCACTGGCAGCTCTACCATTTTTCCTGTCACAGCTCAAGGATTCTGCTCTCTCTGAAATTTAGTGTGTTTGTAAAAAATCATTTAAATATGAAGTTATAAAATGTTTAAAACTAAGACTGTCCCCTACATGTGGAGTGAAAAGTTCATCTTGAGCCCACAGAAAAAGAAACGCTGGTAATGAAATGTTCAAGAGGTAAGATGTAATGACATTGGAACAAGTGATTGTATTAGTAGTATTAACCGTTGCGTTTCATCAGCGTAAAGTTTAAGATCAAAACAAATCAAGGATGACAAACACTGATCCTCTGCCGCCCCCTTGCGGTCACTTCCCTCCACTACACCCCCTCCAAGCTGACCCAAAGTGGTATCGTCCATTCACGAATTCAACATGGAGACGCTGGTACAGTAAAAACCAGCGTTGTGAAATGTTGGATCGAGTCCAGCGGAGGCGATAAAGTCGTTGACAGAGTGCTGTGGGTAAATTCATGAAGTGAACCGCTGTAATCCGAGGCCGTTGCCTCTTTTAACCTTTTCATTAGATGCTAACAAGGAGCGCTGTCACGTTAGTGCATGATGCGTGGGTCTGCACTCGTCTGCGCTGCCAGTGTTGACCTGCACTCACTGTTTCATAGTTAAAGGTACTTGAGGTTGGTGATTTAATGTGAGCTGTATCTCTGTGTGTGTGTGTGTGTGTGTGTGTGTGTGGGCGCGGGCGCGCATGTACGGAAGCAGACACGAATGGAGCCCAGACAAATCAGCGGGGTGTACAGGGAGATCAGCGGCCTCCCTGCGCCTGTTTCTGCCCATGTGAGGGAAGAGCAGCTCCCGGAGCTCCGGGTCTACACTGTGACCGCAGGTGAGCTGCTGGTAACCTCTCTCTCTCTCTCTCTCTCTCTCTCTCTCTTTGTCACACATACATCTGTGCAGAATACTTAAAGCTATTGCTGATGATTTTGCAAACAGAGTAGAAAACGTTCTGTTTGCATTGATTAATACTCAGTGGGATGGATAACACAGCTCCTGCAAGTTTCAGCTGTCTGATAACTGATTTTCTATACCTGGTGGATATGAATGGAAACCAGTGGCTGCCAGAAAAGTAAGAAAAGACACATTCAGAAATCTTAAACTCTTCAGCATGCTTTGGGAAATGATCAGTGTTAATATAAAGAACACATGATCTGTAGCTCAGGTGGTAAAACTTGAATTTAGGTGAATTGAGATGGTAGTCCTCACTGGTCAGCTGGCTTTTTGTCGCGACGAAACTGAGCAAGCCTTCGCGAGCCACCCCTTACTGTCACCATTAAAAAAACACACACATCGAAGTTGAATGCCATTTTGCCTATTAGATGAGGAAAGCCTTTGAGTTCAGAGTTGACATATTGGTCTGAGGGTGGCACAAGAGCTTATAGTGTCAAAAATGAAAATAGTTCCCCCTCTGGGGAAAATGTCACCTGAAAATGCTGAAAGGCGAGAAGTAAATTTCATGACAGTTTGGCCATTAGTACCAAAGTGTTGGACCTATACAACCCCTCAGTGAACACTGGTCCCCTGATTCTCCTCTGATACGCACTTTGACCAGAATCAGCGGGTGGATGACACCAGTGATCACGTCCGCGGGGTTTAAAAAGGTTTACAGAGTAAAGCCATCTGTTTCTCTGAAAGAATACCATTCAACCTGACTGCTGTTTATTGGATATTGGACAGTGCTTTGGATTGTGGGTTCAGGGAGGGACACTCATGTCCTGTCCATAACACCAGCAGCTACCACTGATCGAAGTCTAAAGGCTGTTTAAATTGCCGGGTTCTTGGGCGTGGCAGGATTTTGCTTCTATTTTTAAACAGATTTCGGTAAGACAAGGCTATATTAGAGACATTATAATTAGAGCCTGATACTACCACTGGATTTTGAGGCTGAAACAGTATTGATATTGGAGGATTTGAGAGCAGTCGGATAATGGTATACTGGGTATAATATTTTTAAACATAAGCATCATGAAACATTTTTGCCAAGGATAGGTTAAGTTTATCAAAGGGTTGTGATAAAGATATGTCTAAGGCCGTACAAGAAATGTTATAATCAAGGATGACATTTTATTTTGAAAGGTAAACTTCACTGGAAAAAGGAAATTATTTGTAATAATAACTGCAAATGCAGTTTTTTTTAATGCATACGCTGATAGAGATATCCTGTATCTGTTATTAACCAGTATCAATGTAATTATAGTCCAGAATATTGCCAGGAATTTTCTTGCCAGTAGATATACATGGTTTTTGAAGATTTTTCCTATTAGATTTAGTGTGTGTACATTTTTTTATTACACAAGTGTGGATTGTTGAAATAACTGACATTATTTAGTTTCTCTTTATTAAACCCAACTTGGACGACTACTCGCCGTGTCCACATCCAGAGTGGAGTCAGAGCGACCCGGTCCGAGGTTCCAGACTTCGCTACTCGCAGCAGTGGACTCTGATCGCAGACGGCATTGACCACAAGAGCATCAGGACTGTCCTCCCACCAGGATCCTGTGCACCTTTGTCTGGAGAGTGAGTGCTAGCGTAATTGAAAAAAAAAAAAAAAAAGACAAAAAAACATGGTAACAATTTCAAATATCTGTCAGAAAACAAAAAATTGGCAAAAAAATCTATAGGCACTTGTGGGGTTAAAGAGCAGTTGAACAGCAGCTGGAAATCTTGTCTTGGCTGAGTCACGTGGTTTTATGTCTCCCCTTGCTGCAGTGCTGCACAAGTCTACTCCACAACAGGGCACACTTCAGACTACACCCAAACATCTACCAGTGATGTTGGGTGTGGTCAGAGGTTGAAGTTTTAACCAGAGAGGGCGGTAGAACACCACTTTTCAGCCCGGTGTTCTGTTACACTCTGACTGAAGCCAAACTGAACACAGTTTGAGCTGAACAGCGTTTTTTGTTTCTTCCTCTGCTCTTCAGGTTACTGAGTGGACTCTCGCCCATTCGAGGCCTGAGGGCGGTTGTCAGGGAGATTGGTGGCCACCAGCTCCTTGAGGTGAGAAAGATGGAGTGTAACACACCCTGTAAGATTGGTGTTCAAGCATTTTGACAGACTGTCGTTGTTGATGGTTGTTGCTGTTTAGATATGGGACAGCCACGGCCTCATGAAATGCCTCGACCTGACTGCCCTCAATAAACACGGCCGAGTGTATGACGATGGTGAGACAGACGCTATGTGTTTTTCCATACCTTTATTTTTATGTTTGCTTTGTGCCCTTGTATTGTTATTTGTCCATGTGTTTATATAATTACATAACAATTATTGATGTGTGTGTGTGTTTCCAGCTCAGTTTGGCTGTCTGTCATGGTCAGAGTGTGAGAACAAACTGCTGTATGTGGCCGAGAAAAGCAAGAACACATCAACAGAAACACATGATGGAGAATCTGCAAGTGGGAAGGTATCACACACACACACACACACACACACACACACACACACACACACACACCTGATGTATATGCATTTGAGATGAAGCAGATTGTACAGCAAGTCCAACAGAAGCATAGAACATGTTGCAGAATACGTTCTTAAATCAAAAAGAAAGAAAATTAGATTCATGGAAAACTGTTTTTGTGTACATTTTTCGTATTTTCCTAGTGTGTGTTATTTTGCCCAAACAGGACAGGAGTGCGTACTGTGAGGACTGGGGCGAGGGTCTGACCAACAAGAGCACCCCAGTCATTTGTGTGGTCAATCTGCAGAGCGGCACCGTCAGTGTGCTGCAGGGCGTGCAGCCTGACATCTCACCTGGACAGGTGAGGGCAGAGCGATTCTCACTTCCACTTAATCTGACCCAGCAGGATGTAGATTTGTTTGGACTGTTAGTGTATGAAGGTTTAGTGTTGGTTCAGTGTCCCAGTGTGTCTTTGTGTTGAAGCAGAAATACAGAAGCAGTTTTAATGATTTGATTGATTGACATCTTTAGTAAAACTGATACAAACGAAAAGTAGGATGTACTCTCGGCTTTTTACGCACACAAGTTTCGAATGTCTTTCCTGTAATTAAAATCTCACGTGTGCGTGTGTGTGTGTATTGTCCTCCAGGCTCTGTGGGCTCCTGGGAGTCAGTCAGTGATTTTTGTGGGTTGGTCCCACGAACCCTTCAGACTTGGACTAAAGTTCTGCTCCAACCGCAGGTTAGATAGCAGCTTTGTTTTTTGAGTTTTCAGTATCTTAAGCATTGAAATAATTAAGTCAAGTTTTGATGTGGATAAGGTCAACTATTATATCTTGTAAAAAAAGCACACACACACTGTAGTTAAAAGCACTAAAAATTATTTATGTGTTATCAGTCATGCAGAATCAAAACTGAACAAGAAAATGGAAAACTTTTAAAAACAGCAGCAACTGAGCAGAAAAAACAGAAATGATATTGAACCTTTTCAACATTTTCAGGTACCAGAAAAAAACATTTAGTTTACCCACTCGTGTAAAAATATAGTTTTTGGGTATAGCAGGCCTCAAACTACCCAGTGGAAATGACTATTTACTTCTTCACTTTATGTCTCTTTCTCTTTAAACTGTGTTTCAGGTCGGCGTTATTCAAACTTAACCTGGATGGCCACTGTGGTGAGTCCATTGCCTTTGTCCCTTTGTTAATTAATTCAACTCACTCGCTCTGCTCTGTTCATCTCATCCCTGTACATCCTCATCCCTCCAAACCAGAGAGTCTGTCGGGGGACAACCTGTCGGTGTCCTGTCCGAGGCTGAGTCCAGACGGGTCCACGCTGATCTACCTGCAGGGCCGAGTGTTTGGCCCTCACAATCAGTGCCTCAGTCTGCAACAGGTACTCTGTGAGTCTGTGTGTGTGTGTGTGTGTGTGTGTGTGTGTGTGTGTGTGTGTGTCTGTGTCTCTCTTCCTTCCACCAATAGTTAAACAGTGACTGTTAACCCTTCACAGCTGGACCTGAAGAGCGGGAAGACGTCCACACTGTTGGATGTTGTCAGCAGACCACAGACTGGTAGGTTACATATTAAAATAGCTAGTGGTGTGGCTCGTGGGAAACCACCTTGGCTCCAGACTGTTGTCATCTTTTGTTATTTAAGCACACATTCATGTTTCCAAAAGGGAGGAATCCTACTGACTTTGCTGATCCCCTGACTTTACCTCTAGTGCCACCATGAGGTTGACATTTTTGGTTTTCAGTGACGAGTCTTAACAACTATTGGATGGATTGCCATGAAATTTGGTGTGGACGTTCATTTTCCTCTTAATTGTAATAAGTTTCGTGACCCTCAGACTTTTCATCTAGCACCATCATCAGGTCACAATTTCAATTTTGTCCATAACTTTGAAAAAATCTAGAAATAAACTTTTGTACATAGTTTTTGTATATTTTTCTTCACGGTGTCTAGACACCGTGAAGGTAGACAGCCGTCTAGACAGGTAGACAGTAATGCACATTTCCAGATGTTATGTTCGTGTTTTTTACAGGAATGACATGAATATACCCTGGATTTGCACAATAAAATAAACACTTGTATAATAATACATCTATAGTATGTTTACGTCATAGAAGATGCTCATATCGAGAGCAGCTTGCTTATAATTCATGAAATCACGATTACATGCAACGCTTTAAGCTTATTAATTTCCAGGTTTTGCTGTGACTGTCAGAAGTTCATTCAGCTCTGTGATTATTTATGAAGCTGGTAATTCTTAAATGAACCAGATTTAGCAGAAAGCCTTAGCAAAGCTCCTCAGTGGTCGAAAGAATGAGAAAGCTATGCGGAAGACCAGAGCTGGGAAAAAACGCAAATTACAGGGGAAAATTTCCCTCCTTGTCCCTCTCTTTCAGGTGAGTTTGCAGGTGTTTATGAAGCCCTGCCGTCCTGCTGCTGGTCTGTAGACAGTCAGAGAGTGGTGTTCAGCAGTGCCTGCAGGAACTGGAAGGTAACGACCATATATTAAAGGAATAGTTTGACATTTTGGGAAATGCGCTTTTTTTCGCTTTTTGCGTAACTTGATACCACTCTCCTGTCTTTGCATGAAGTATGGACCTAGAGTCAGTTATCTTAGCTCAGCATAGAGACTGGAGGCAAAGGGAAAGAGCTAGCCTGGCTCTGTCCAAAGGTAAAAAAATCCACCTATCAGCACCTCTAAAGTTCACTAATTAACAGGTTATATGGGATTTTTGTAATCCGTACACACACCAAAACGAAAAAACGTACTATAGGTGTATTTTTAAACTTTGCGGAGTGCACCTGACCAGTACCTGGAGTGCACTTGCTTTGGACATTGGTTGAACACAGCCTTGTATTTGCAATCTGTATGCTAAGCTAGGCTAAACACCTCCTTGCTCTAGCTCCATAATTAATACACAGATGTGAGAGTGATATTGGTCCTCTTATCTAACTCTCAGCCAGAGAGCAAATTAAATGTATTTCTCAGAATGTTGGATTGTTCCTTTAAATCAAAATACCTACAGTGCACAAATGTTCTCAGCATTTTTGTGTATGTTATTTTCTTAATTTGGATTCTTAAGATCATCTGAACACACACTCATCCATGACTCATTTACTCTCTCCTTGTCTCTCTCAGGATCTTTTTATGGTCGACAGAAGATCAAAGAAAGTCACCTCCCTCTCTGATAGTAAGAGTCCATCCTCTCCTCCACCTCCACGTCCTCCTCCTCCTCTCTCTCTTCTGTGCACATCTCCATCTCTTAGTTTCCCTCCTCCTCCCTCTCCCTCTCCCTTCTCTCATCCTCCCCTCTCTCCTCTGTTTCCTCCTCCTCCTTCCCCTTGTTGGCTTCCCCATCTTCCTCCGTCTTCTGCTCTACCTCCTCCTCCTGCTGCTCCCCTCTCCCCTCTTCTTCCACCTCCCCCTTCTCCTTTTGCTCCAGTTCCACACCCTCCTTCTGACTCTGACCTTCCTCCTCCTCCTCCAGATCCTCTTCCTGATCTTCCTCCCCTCCCTCCCCCTCCGCCGCCACCTCCACCTCCTCCACCTTTTCATCTTCATCATCAGGAGCACAAGAGTGAACTGGAAGGTACGACAAGACCATCAAACTTGATGTCACCTCCACCGTGCTATTGGGAAATTTCAAAGTAAAAGTCAAAAGTTGCAGAGACACCACTGGAACATGCATTGAGATGGCACAAAATTAAAGATGAATGCAACATATAGATGATAGCATTTAATTAAAATAGTAATAATTATTGTTTTTGTTGAGATTTCCTTTTTTTAAAAATGCTTGAATGAAACAGTTTTTGGTAGTTATTAAAATGCACTTTCAATTACTTGCAGTTAAGACCATTTAACAATTCAAAGTTACATAATTTTATTTCAAATGCATCTTCTGCACGTCATCTACATAAGTGATATGGATATACAGGGGCTCAGCATATCATCCACACCTGATCATTTTAATGTGCATATATATAAATATTTTAAAATCCTTTAAAAACTTCCAAGACCTTGATCCCAATTTTTGTTCCTGCTCTCTTGTTTTTCTCCGTTCTCCTTTCACTCTCTTTGCCCCTGTCCATGTTGTTTCTCTGCTTTGCTCCCTGTCCTCTGCAGGTCCCTCTGATCTTTCCAAAGTTTATGGCAGCTGGAAGCTGCTGACAGTCCAGAGGGACCTGATGGTCGTCTGCTGCTCAAGCCCCAATACACCACCCACTCTGGTCAGACAGCACACACGCACAAACACACACACAGACAGGTGTGCAAAGACACAACACCAAGCACTATGCTAAAATACTGTTTAGCACATTGTTAAAGAAGATTAGTCACATGAAAAATGAATTTGAATTTTTTTGTTTTGTTTTACACGCCATGTGTGTTTGTGTGTGTGTGTTTGTGTGTGTGCAGAGGGTGGGCTTCCTTCCCTCAGCAGGTGAGGCTGTGACCTGGCGAACCCTGCAGCAGCCTGTCATGACCTTTGACTTCCACTGGACAGTTGTAGATGTAACACCTCCACCTGAGGAGGACAACACACACTACTGTGAGCTTTCAGTCACTCCTTCAAAATAAGACTTGTTCAGATGTTAAGCTCTGTTTTTCTTACTTTTCCCTCTCCCTCGCTCTCTCTCTCTCCGCCTATGTCTCTCTCACATCAGCTGGTTTACACTTTGGCGCTGTTCTGGTTAAACCGTCTCATCCCCTCCATGAGGCCAGGATACCCCTGGTCGTCTTCATCCATGGTCTGTGTACACTTCAATTTTTTTTATGTGGTTGTATTTCTGCTTACAGGATGGAAACATATGAAATCACATTATTACATTAATTGTATAATGTCTTTGTTTTTATATTTGTTTGCTCCACCAGGTGGCCCTCACTCCCAGTTCTCTGCAGAGTGGAACTGCACAACAGCTGGACTGGCTAAACTCGGCTTTGCTGTGCTCATGGGTGAGAGGCCTCTGTTCCTCTCTGACGCACCCACACTGGCATGCTCGAGGAATTTGACATTCAGCTTATTCATTTATTTGCTGAGGATTTGATGATAACACCAATACCAATATCATGTCTAAGAACAGCCAGGAAAAAAATTAAAATGGGGGAAAATGGGGGGAAAAACCTGGCTCTGACCAGGGTAAAAAAAATAGCTCCAACTTCATGCAAAAAAGCAAAGTAACATATTTTAATTGAAAACAGACATTTTTTTGTAAATATGCATCATAGCTAGGACTAATTACTTTTGTTAAAAAAAACTTGTTTTTAATCATAAAATCCATGTGAAATTGGATTTTAAATATATTAATTGCAGGACAAACACTGTAGTCTTGTACTTGCTTTGCATTTTACTCACTTTACAACTTTGTTGGACTCCAAAGCTCAGTTGCATTTTTTCCTCCATTTTTCCTCATCACTTTTTATTACTGGAAGCATTTACTGAGCTCTATTGGCCACAAGAAGATGTAGTTAACTCTAAAAGTTTTGGGGTTGTTTTTAGTGAGGATATATGAGACTGTGAAAAATAATTTAAACCAAAATTCCTCTTAAAAAAAAAAAAAAAATCGAAGTCTTTTGGTAAAAAAACTTAAATTCACATTATCAAAGCCTTTGGTGTTCATGTCTGAAATGCCTTTCAGTTTCTATTTTGGTTTAGCCGTCTTGCCTTTTTCTCCCTCTCTGCATCTCTCTCTATCCAGTGAACTACCGGGGATCCACAGGGTTTGGCCAGGACAGCATTTTGTCCCTGATCGGTCAGATTGGACACCAAGATGTAAAAGACGTGCAGGTAGGGGCTGTTCCTCTTTTTGATCTACAGTCCTGAAAAAAAATCAGTAAAATACATATGAATATCACGATTGGAGTTGTGCTGATTAGGGAGGAAAAGGGACAAGTTGAGGTCAGGTAGAAAGTTAGCACACTTTTTATTCAGTCCTGTGTTCCTCCATAAAAATCTCAGTATCACAATCACTGTCTTTTCTCAGAGGGCCGTGCTTACTGCGCTGCAGAGCGACCTGACCCTTGACCCCAAACGCTTGGCTGTGATTGGCGGTTCTCACGGGGGTTTCCTGTCCTGTCATCTGGTTGGCCAGTACCCAGAGTTCTACAAAGCGTGTGCAGCCAGGAACCCTGTCATTAATGCTGCTACTTTATTGGGAACCAGTGATATAGTGGACTGGTGAGACACATGCATACACACAGCAGCTCGTCCACACAGGATGCACACACGCTTCAGCTCCACTGTTCAACATTCAAACCAATTTATAGATTGAATCTTCTTCTCTCCCTGCCTCAAGGCGTTACACCAGTGTGGGGTTCGAGTACTCGTACGACCAGATACCCACTGCTGAAGCCCTGGCTGCTATGTTAGAGAAGTCACCCATCACACATGCTGCTCGGGTCAGACACATGCACACTTTGAATACAGTCTTTTAATCATAATCTACACATAACTACCATATTCTTAGGCCAGAAGTTATTTCTGTCTTAATAAAAAGACTAGAAATCTAAAGCCCCGCTAGGAGCTTGTGGATCCTGCAATGCTTATCAGACCTCAAACTTTGAAAGCCAAAGTCATAGTGACAATTTTGCTATTCTTGCATCCTTATCAGTTGTGCTCTTAAAATGTAGTCTGTCCTGCAGACAGTGGAAGAGGAAAAGCCAAGAGGTCAGAATAATCCAATGCCTCTCCATACATTCCATCGAAATCTGCCCATTAGATTTTGGTATTTCTTTTGCACAAGTGAATATTTTGAGCCAATGGTTGAGCTGAATTAAGTTCATCCAGAGGCGACCGCGAAAATTCAGAGCAAATTAACATGGAAATCCAACCAGTTTTCTAGACACAGGATCTCTTTATTACACAAGCTGTTATGACAAATTTTTACAATAGTGCCACTAGAGAAAACATCAGGATTCAGTTTCATAAAGAAACTGTAGTTGTATGTGTAAATATACCTTTGTACACGATAGAATCTGTGCATTTTTGTGTAGATCAAGGCTCCAGTGCTGCTGATGCTGGGAGGCAGAGACAGGCGAGTGTCTCCACACCAAGGTCTGGAGCTCTATAAAGCTTTGAAGAGCAGAGCTTCACCTGTCAGGTACAACGGAGCTTAGTATATCAGATAAACCAAATAAAGAAATCTCGACAGTCCAACATAACTGAAAGCAGAGGTTTTAATTCAGCTCGAGCCATCCTGTTACTTTGACCGCTCCCTGTATGTCAAAAACAAAGTAAAAACATTATCATAGCATGAATAACTGGGATTCTTAAGCCTGATTTTATCCCTGCCTGTTGTGGTGTTTGTCCTTCCAGGCTGTTGTGGTTTGCAGAAGACGGACATTCACTGTCCAGAGTGGACACACAGGCGGACTGCTTCCTCAACACAGTGCTGTGGCTGCAACAGCATCTTTGAACACACACACACACACTCTCTCTCTCTCTCTCACTCTGCTGCTGAACATCCCCATAAAAAGAAAAAAATAGTTAACTGTCAGCAGTTGACTCTCTTTTACACTCCTCTGCCTTCTTAACAAAAAAAACACGTTCTGTATGTTACAGTGTACCTGTTTTTTTTTTTTTTTTTTAATGTTTCCAAATCAAAGCAGGTTATAAAGAAACTCTGACAAACCTGTATTGATGTATAGATTGTGTCATGTTTGTTAACTTATCTAAAAAAGGTGCCCAAATGCTCAATCTCATTTCTTTATTTATTTCCACAATGATTCAACAAAAACTTTATATTACTCCCTCCAGTCATCTTCCACTCATCACTACTTAATTTTAAAGCTCTGTTATGGCTTTCTGTTCACATCTGAAGTCCAACCAGTATTTTTCTACACATATAATAGAGAATGAAGGCTGACAAAGATGGCTTATCATATGCAGTAAATTTAATTTGCACAATGTCCAGGAGATGGCAGTCTCTGCCTGTCAGAACTTCTTCCCCTTTGAGGAACTCCTACTGCATTACAAATTTAACCTTTTATCATACCATCTTTATGGTTACTAAGCAAATATGTATATGACCTTTTAAAAAAATGTTTTTAACTAAACAAATGTACATGAGATGCATCAGGGCAAATGCACAAGATCAACATCATAATATAAAAGTCATACAAGTAGGACCCTCTTGATGGCTGCCTGCTTTCAAACTTTCATAAATGTGAGTCACGGAAAAAAAAAAGAGAGACCCAGAACTCAGAGTGTTACATGTAACTTAATCGGCCACATTTCAAAAATATATCTGAAGCCTTGGAGCCACAGAGACCCACTACAGAGCTGTAAACCACCCAAACCACCTGAAACTTAATCTGGAGCCTTTAATTGAGCCTCTTGACCACCTTCCTCACGGGGCTACCCGCACAAATAGTCTACTGTAATGGTGACCTTAAAACCAAGTTAAGACTTACAGACAAGATCCAGCAAAACAATCTCCTCCAGTGTCTTTCCCTCAGTTTTAGATTCATGGTGATCACTTCTTAAGAAAAATATCTGGCCTTTCTGCTTGCGAGATACTTAACATCTCCTCACCCGACACTTTCTTATCTTGACTTTCCTCCATTAGTCCCTGGGCAAGTCTTTCCTATTTCTGGATTTCTTGTCAATCTTCCCACAAATTCTTGGATGAACATTATAGATTTTCATTCTGTTCTGCTCAGCAACCCAACCTTCCATGTAAGGATGGTTTGTAATTTAGATCTCAGAGCTATATTTTCGCAACCTCTGTCCTACTCCTCTTGTTTAAAAAAAAAAAAAAAAAAGCTGAGGAAAACACAACCTCTGTTTGTCAGTACTTTGCTGCCTTTGTTGAGGTTTCATAATGGCCTTGAAAAGTCCCACTACTTTGATTTCCCAGACAACACAAGTGGGCATTCTTTCAGTTCATACTGGCGACAAATGAAATTCACAGATGTTGATATTGAAAGATTAAGTGGCTGAGACGAGACACTGAGGTGGTTTGATATCATCCACAAGTTTCCTCTCAGCAGTCTCACCCTGGTGTCCCAGACACAGTGTCGGTGTTAATTGTCCTCACCACCAACACTTTGCTCTGTGGCCTTGACTGCAGCTGCCACCCGATGAAGTCACTGTGATGTGGGCGTTGGGTGAGGTCACCAATTTGAGAGATGGAGGGAGGGTAGGGTGGAGTTTGTGTCGACGAGGAAGTGAAAGATAAAGAAAAGAGGAATGAGACAGGGGCGACCGCCTGTTCCAGACAATGAATGAGCCAGATAGAAGAAGTTCATAGCATCCCTCTGTGGCATCCTGGTGTGTGGGCCGGGGCACAGAGATGAAGCATTGTTAAAAGCTGAGGACAGGGGAAAGACTCATGCTCATGCTGAGTGTCTGTAGGAGGTAGACGGACAGGGAGGAGAGTGCAAGTGTGTTTTCTGACATTGGGGGACAAAGAGCCTTTTGGAGTTGGTTCGAGCTGGTGCTTCCCCTCTCCAGTCAGCTGCAGGGAAAGTAGAACACAGTACAGCAGCGGATAATAGAAAAGAGCTGAACAGAACAGAGCAAGAGAGCCAGGTCAGGCTGAATTGCTGTACAATTATGAGTGAAGGCTTCACCCCCCTGGGAGCACGAGTGTCCTCAGCAAATTTCGTGGCAATCTTACAGTAAGAAATGTCACATTTTGGACTGAGGCAGATGCCAGAGGGGAGCTCATGGAACATGCAACACATTAGATTTTTTTTTTCTTTTTTTGCATACAAGGGGAAGGTTTGTCCGGATGGTGGCACTAGAAGGATCACAAAAACATCAGGATCCATCCTCTGAGTACTATGAACGGCCATAAAAAATGTCATGGCATATTGATACAGCTATCACGTCTGTATGCTAAATATGAAGCTACCGCCCGCTTAGCATAGCAAAATGACTGGAGACATGGGGACATAGCCAGCCTAGCTTTGTCCAAAGTAGTCACGGAGTAGGCCTAACACAGTGTATCTGGTTTATTGAAGAGTAAAAGTGATTTGGGGTTGTTGCAGGTGGGTTATGTGCTGGATAATTTCTTGGCCAAGTGCAGTAACTTCCTGGACTCTCGGAAGGCTTTAGGGGTGCTGTTTTTTTTGGTTTTTTTTTTAAATCTTTCTTTGGACAGAGTCAGGCTTGCTGTTTCCCCCTGCTTCCAGTCTTAATGCTAGGCTGTGCTAACCCTCTCCTGGCCATAGTTTCATATTTAGAGGTAACTTTGACCTCTAGTAGCACTATGGAGCTGCAGTTGAAGAGCAGGGGGATTTATCCTAAACTTGAAGAATTAGAATCACAGCCTGCTGGAATTTCAGTGAACATGTCCTGTCTAAGGTCTAATAGTGGAAGTCAGGCTCCTGTTACTGCTGAGAGACTGGAACCCTCAGTAGACAAGGCCTGGCTGTGATCCTTGACTGAACTTTACTCCTCTGTATGCCGTCTTGCTAGAGGTAATGGGCCAAGAAGACCTTGTGAAATTATGGGATTGAGAAAGTAATGTATTGTACTGTTGGAGTCCATTATACTTCATAGTCCAAAGAATAAAGGGGAAAAAAAAAACTTCACACTATGTTTGACTGGAATTGGCTGAAATTAGATTTGGATGGGCTTTGGCGACATATGACTTTTTCTGGCTGTAAAGAGCTGTCAAAACGTTCAATTCCTGGTCAACAAATGTAGAAACTGGATTAACAAGGTGAATAAATCAAATAAAACAGCAATAAAGTTCCAAACATCCCTTCACACTTTTTAATGGCAACTTCTCATCCAAAGCCTTGAGCCATGACCTTCATCTGTGGACACTGGGTGGGTGCCAAGACATGATGTGTTCTTATGTGTGTGGTTTTAAAAAGAGGCAGTACGTTTAAAGTCTGACTTCCAATGATTCAATAAATTCTGGCCCATAGCTTCCCTTTCCCTTTGTCCGACGCCTCTGAACTCTCTCCCTGACCTCCATTCCCTTATTTTCTTTGTCTCCTTGTTTTTAACACAAAACGATTTGTGTGTGTACACTGCGTTCGTTCACAAGCCTGTGAACACCGGCTTTAACTGGAGAAGTGGCATTTTACCACCTCTGTTTCAATTCAACCTTTGACTGTTGAAGACTGTTTGCACAGCGAGGGATCCGCTCAGGGAACGAGGGACATTCTGTTATGTCAGCAGTACATGTGCTGTGGCCTTACTTTTTTTTTTTTTTTTCATTCTTCTCATTCTCTATCTCTCATCTCTTCCCTCCGCCCATCTGTCTCTTTCTCTCTCCAAGTGTCTTTTTTTGGTAAGTCTTTCCCTGCCATGAGCTTTGGTAAATGCTGATGAATTACCACAGAACAGTACATTTGTCGTAAGGATTCACATGGTTTTACAGTGCAGCCGGCTGGGACTGTGATGACCTTGGCATCTACAAGGTCGAGTGTGTCGTTGGTTATGAGGATGCTGTAAAGGATTTAGGGTCTGGTTTGTGTTTGCTTTCAGGTTCTACAGAGGTGTTTGTTAGCTATGTGTTGATATGTGCATCTCGGCCATAAATAAACGACCACGCTTTCTACAAGGTTTTCCAATGTTTGAGGTTTATCTGGCGCTCTTTTAATTACATCTTCTCATTGTGCCCTCTTCTTCTACAACGGTTTAATGACACCAGACTGGAGAATTAGTGCCACAAGCTAATTACCTTGATGAATCAAGTCCTAACATGTGCGTAACGGTATGTGTGTCATTTTCTTTTGCTGATTTCCAAAAAATTTGGTAGAAATTTTATGCCAAATCTGGATTTAAATCTAGCTTATAATTGACAAAATAATTTAAGATGAAGAGTTTCTGCAACAGTGTGCCCTGAAGTGTTTTTAACCATGCTGAACAGCTAATATATTAATAGTTTTTGTTTTCCATTGTGTCTGCAGTAAAGAAAGCATTAAAACTATGCATGTTTATACATTTTTACATATATCTATCTCCCTATTCCCATGCTGTGTTCTACTTCTAAGATACCTTTGTACCAGAGCCATGCAGGATAATATGTGTAAACAGCCATTTCTTGGCTGCCATTGACAGTTTAGGCTTTTAGCTTTCCTCTGGAGAAAAACTTATACCAAAGAAGGACAAGACAGCTGCAAACCTCTTGTGCTGGTGATGCAGTGGTGAGGATAAAACAGTTCAGTGAGTCATTGAAACTAGAGTTAAAGGGGCTCTCCACAGAATTTACACCTAAGGATTAGTTTACTTGCTCACGGCTCCGTCTAAAATCTGCTACCAAACAAAAAGGGATGAAAACCAGTCCTTTCTGAAAAAGTGTCTTTGTGATGCAATGACAAAGCATCATGAAGGCTTCAGCAGCCAAGTAACTATATTTCATTTTTCTGTTGGTGCAATATAACATTCAAATTTATCAGACCATTCTGCAACACAATCAATTCCTTATGACTTGTTAAATGCCCCTTATTCTGGTAGTCACTCAGTCTGTCAAATTAGTGCAAAAGAAATACCGAAGCTCTTCATTTACTGTCACTCATTTGTCTGCTGTTTCACAGCTTCTCTGCCCAAATGTCAGCTCCTCTGAAAGCAGTTATGACTTACGTTCATTACCTTCAACTCGCCTCAGCTCATTTATGCTCCCAAACCCTGCAGCCATGATTCTGCTCTAAGGAAATAAAAAAAAAAAACTTTTACTTCTCCTCCAACTTCTCCAAACTATCAGTGTTTTTCATAGCTCCTGGATTTATTGAGACTCCCTCAGCAGTGAAAGGATTACACAAACTTTAAAAATATAAAAGACTTTAAGATATGAATGAATATGTAGGGACTCATCTTTTCTGAGAATTGTTTTTTTGCTTGTACCCTTTTTAATAATTAAGTTGTCACTTCATCACCTTCACTCAAACACGCACATGCTTTTTCAAACTCATTTCACCTAACACTTATCTGCAGTGAAATCCGACATGACCCTACCAAGTTCAAATATCAAAACATCTGTAACTCTAAAAAAATAGGTCTTCACTTTTAACCTTTTAAGCTTCAGTCAAAAGTGAATGGACTGTCTGAACTCAATTTTAGGTAGATTTGACCCTCTGATGTTGCTGTCAGATCTCATGCCAGTACGTAGGAAACCTTTAGTTTCAAACTTATAAACATTTTCGGCCTGCCTTACCTCTCCGTCGCTGTAGTATTTTCCAATATTGTGACTGTCTGTAATTTAGACAAAACCGAAAGCATTCACTTGATGCACATGTACATAGCTTAGATAGTTACACATTGTCTCTGCTTGTCTTTCATATCTACATGTCTTCAGTGTCTCAACATGTATTTGACCTTTCCTAAATTCATCCCACTTTTGCCATCTGTTAAAACTACTGCAAGCTAATAAACTTCTCCTCATATACTCAAAAAAAATCCCTCACCGCAGATGTGCAGATAAAGCTGCGCTTTCTTGCAGACGTTGCTGCTTCTTTTCATCCATCAGATGGTTGACATATAAACTGTGCAAGAAAGTTAGCCCACTAAAAGTCATGTTAACATTACATCCACATTCATGATCCTTTATAATATAAGTGCTAGGTTACAGTAGAAAAGAACTGGCCCGTATTACATATTGTGTGATCACAGCGGAAATCAAAAGTCTTTATTTGGAACGGCCATAGCTGAAGGGGATGTGAAAAGCTTGCCGTCATAGAAGGGGGGAGTGTCTTGCACTTGGCCGTTCAGATGAAAAGACAGAAATAGTTGGATTATTTGTTTCAGAAAGTATCAGAAATAGTTGAAAATGGGTTCATGAAGCTGTTCTACCATCTGACAAGCACTTTGATAAAGTACAGTGGCACTGTAATATGAGTTGAGCACAGCTTGCTTTCCTTTTTCTTAAATTTTCAATGGGATTATAGAAGATGTTAGTCCATTAATTGGTTGGATTTTGAGCAGCCGAGCATATTGTTTTGGGCATACAGTCTATATATGTGCAGATTCACGCAAGTTGTTGGATAAGAAAAACATTTTTGGTCCATCTGTGACATTATCAATTAGTTTTGAATAGTCAGAAACATTTAAATACATTTCATTGTTACAAATGTTACAACTTTTTATTTAGTTGTTGTGTATTTTTTGTAGTGAAGCAAATTTTCTGGCCTGTAATTGCCTGTACTATATTGGAGTAAAAATTCTCCACTCAGAACACACAACTAAAATCCAGCACGTTGGGATCCCTTGAATGAATGTATTAACCTACTGTATTTATATACAACAAAATGGATAGTTTCTTTGTCCAGTTCAGTTTAAGTACTCTCTTTTCAACACAAATATGCCTAATAATTTAATGATATAGTAACTAATAAACACAAATATGATTAATAATAGTAAAAATGGGCACCAAAGTGGATTATGCTGCAGCAGTGGTTTCAGTTTGGCTCCCTCCATTGAATGGCTTAAAATGCTGTGAACCCAAAATGACCACAGCTGCCGACCTCCTCAAGGGAGAAAGAGCCTAATACTGTACTCACATTAGCGTCAGCCAATATAGTTATTGCAGGGGTTTTTCTGCGCTCACTTTGTCTGATGTACAACTGTGTGACGCTCTGGACTTGACAATGTTTTTCCTTTCTTTGATGTCATATTGTACGGCATCTGAGAAGTGATGTTGTACTCCATGAAACTGTTCACTGTCCAGTGCAGATACCCATAAATCTTATAAACAGGCAACCTAGTTTGGACGTGGGACCTCAGCTCTTCGCTGTTCAGTGCAGAGAGCCTATAAAATGTGTCATAAGTTAATGTTTTTTTTTAATGTTCATCATGATGGATACTGCCACGGTCAGTGTCTGAAAATGGCTATACACTATACACCACTATTTCTCAACACGATAGGTCCTGAACTCAGTGGCTATCAGTCCAACTCCTCTATTACTTTTGCAAGGACTCAGGTGGCATCATATCACTTAACACCTTAAGCAACAGTCTTATTAGCAGCCAAATTATGTGGTGTTTTTAATTCATCTAACTTTGATTCCATTATATCTCCTCTCGTTCCAGACGCACTGTTAAATTCATCTAATGATCAGTACATATCCATGATTGACCTCATTGCGCCATTTAAAACTAGAAAACAAAAATCATCCTCCTCCTGGCAGAACGATCACACTTGAGCCCTTACAAGACAGTGGAAAATATGATCGACAATGGAAGATCAACAAGTTCAAAATAACACACCCTACGCTTAAATACCAAACGTTAAGCAGTCAAGGATGCGAGATCGGCTCACTTTCCTGGATCGATATCTAGAAATAATCACAATCCTACAGTTATTTTTAAAGTAATTAATTCTATTATTAGAAGTCCCTCCACTTCTTATCCTGAACCTGATGTTGAGCTGTCTGAACAATTTCAAATTTTTTTGATAAGGTGGAGAGTTGCAGGCCCCAAATCCAGCCTGATCCTTACATTCTTTTCATTCCCCATATTAATTCTGCAGTACAGTCTCTCACATGAACTTCTCCTCCTGCATCCTAGACATCATCCCCATTAAGCTGCTCAAGGAGGTGTTTTCCACGATCAGTGGATTTTTAACAATTCCCTGGTCTCTGGTTCCTTTCCAGACAGTTTTAAACATTTTTATTTAAGCTTCTGAGAAAGTAATTTCATCTCAACTGATATATTTTATGAACAATAATAGTGTTTTTAACAGTTTCCAGTATGGTTTCATAGCACTTCATAGTACAGAGACAGCACTTGTGAAGGTTACTATTGATTTATTGCTAACTGCAGACAAAGGTGACTGCTCAATTCAAACTCTTTTAGATTTAAGTGCCACCTTTAATGCATTTGATCATTGCATCCTCCATCATCGCTTGGAGACTTGGGTTGGAATCAAGGGCATGGGTCTTTTTTTACTACGTTCATACGATTCAAATAAAACTTTTTCTGTCATCCTGCGTAACTGTACTTGTACTCTTACAATGTACTTTATCCTTTTTATGCTGATGACACTCATGCATGTTGTTAAGACCCACTGATCCCAGCAGCCTAGCTGATCTCACAACTTGCCTCTGGTATTATATCCTGGATGTCCCAAAATTTCCTTAAATTTAAGGCCGATAAGTCTGAGGTCATTCTGTTCTGTCCCCCTAATTCCATCAGCTCTGTTTGTGCTGATCTTAGCGGTCTGTCAAATAATATTAAGCAGGCTGCTAGGAATTTAAGGGGTTGATATTTGATAGTAACCTCTGTTTTGAAGATCAAGTTAAAAATGTTGTTCAGTCCTGTTTCCTCCAGTTCAAGATAATTTCTAAAATTAGGTCATTTTTATCAACTGATGACTCACAGAAAGTTGTTTAGGCTTTTATCTCTTCTCGACTTGATTAATGCAATGCACTTTACTCGAGTATAAGCCGGGGTTTCCTCCACTGTCTCCAAAATCCATACCGATGCTACCAGGCACAACACTCGTTCTGTCAGCAACCTGCAACAATGTTGGTGAAGGATTTAATATACTGATATAAGGTTTTTTTGTTTTTTTTTGGGGGGGTGGCATTTTCGTTGTTTGCATTTTTTTCAATCTAAATTTTGGTTCATTTCAGCATTTTTTGTGTTTGTGTCAGCATGTGTGCTTGTCAGTCCATACGTGTATGCTGAGTGTCTGTTTGTATTAATAATCCATGCAGTAGAGCGTTTTGTAATATGTGCGATGCATAATTCATTGATAAGAGATGGGATGCTTTTTCATTAGTCAAACCCATTGGGATGCCATCCTGGACTCACCTATCATTACACTGCTCAGTGATTCATACAGTGTGTGAATGTGTGTATGTGTCTGTGTATTCATGTAAGTGTGCCACTGTGATGTATATAATTATTCGATCTTTAACTATGCAGTGGATATTAATAGTAACAGTAATTTCAGTGTGCTTACCGCTGTGTTTAGGATTATGAAGTAGCCTACTGTTTTAATGGCTTTTATCTACATGTACTGTATAGTGATGCCAGTCAGAAGGCTATCAAATCCATATTTCATATTAGGTAATTGCTTTTCTCAGAGAATATCTGGGACCAGGGATTCAATATCCTGGCGCACACACGCTGCTCAATATAGACAGTGTAAACTTGGTACATGCTCAAAGTAACAGCCCATTTTAGCCAGATTTAGCTCCAAGCAATGATATAAAAGCAATAAGAATTTTTGAAAGACACAAATTTACAAGGTGAAATTTGCTTAACAATTTGCAAACATTTCTTGTACTAAATGTAACATAAATGCTCATTTTAAATGTTAAATTTAAATATTAAATCATAAATCAAAATCTAAATTGTACTTCCTCTTGGAAATATGACTTAATTTTACAAATAAAGTTTTCAAACATGGTTGATGTTCCGAGGACAGATTCTTCTAGAGCAGTCAGCTAACCAGATCATATGACCATATAGCTGGTGTGACATCAGCAATCTTGACAGATATTAAGCAATGCAGTTTTTATGCTTTCCTTTGATAATGTTATATAGTACATCATAGGAGTGGCAGATAATCCTCTGTTGCAGAAAATATGAATTCATATCACAATATTTAATTCTACATTTGCTGGGATACACTTGTTCATTTTGTAATGCTGGTGACTTATAATTTTATAATTTTAATCAATATGTGTTCACAATAGCTGGTCAGTTGATGGTTATTTCTCTGCATGCAAACTAGAGCCTGATAGTTCACTGTGGCAGTTATTGACTGATTTTAGCTGACATATTGTTATCTTTGCATACTGTGTGTTGGCTAATATTTGACGAGAAATGGAAGAAATCCCAAAGAGATATCTGAGGTACAGTGTGAGCACCGAGAAGTAAAATTTTTCAAAGGTGTCTCACTCAGGACAGCTCTTGGTCACAATCATTTAATATCCAAATTCAAGGGATCCTTATCAGAAATGTTTAAGTTTTGTGTATGTGTATGTACAGTATGTTGAAAAATGAATACCAACATATATATTGTTATCCGTTTTTTTTTTGTCAATCTCAAATAATTAGTTGGGCGTCAACAAAACGAATAACTTCTCAAATGCAACGCTAGATGCTTAGTCATATTTGCTTTACTGTAAACATTTAGCGTTACACATTTCAGGTTTTGATGAGATTTCTTACTATTGTCGCTTTCTCTAGGCCTTTTTTCTTCAATTTTTTCTTCTCTCTCTTTTTCTCCGCTACACTGTAATATGTCTTTAGTTTGGCCGGGCTGGAGATTGGCCTGCTATTGGCTGCTGAAGTCCGTAACATTTTATCCATTAGTGGGGTGTTTTCCAAGGGCTTCAGCTCCTTACGGGGGGCAGCAGAGAAAGAGCAGTGCATGAATTTGTGTTTGCTCTCTCATGCACTTTCATATATGCATGTGCATTTATGTGGGTCTGTGTGTGTCCGCGTGTGTGTACCTTAAACTTGGGCTGGTGTATGAGTGGGTTTCGGACAGTGAGGGTGTGTGGGGACATTGTGTATATGTGTCTGTCTGTGTGTGCCTTTCATAAATGCAGCATTACCCTGTTGCCCATCTCCGCACCAAAACAAACAGGCAGGATTTCCACTTAATGGAACACACACAAACACACACCACACGCATACACACACACATCACTATTATGTGTCTACATAATAATGTGCCTATGTGTGCCATGTTTCTGGTCTTATTTTGTTCAAGCTTTTATCAAAGATTGTGTATAAGTGTTCACTAACTGTGACTGAATATATTCTAAAAGTATGTCCCCGTACATTGTATGCCTGTATATATGTGTGTGTCTGTGTTCATCTCTCTGCGTCTATGTTAAAATTCAGCAGGCGGAGTGTGTGCAGCAACAGTGGTGTTTATGTATTGTCCACTGTTCGTAAAGGGATGTGTGTATGTGCACGTTGCATAAATTTCCCAACTCATGTTTATTCATCAGCCTCTGAAACTTCACTGCAGTGTTCATCTAACTCTCTGCACTTTGATCTCTGGATCACTCAAAGAGCTGAGTCAGGGAGAAAACTAACCACGCACACACAAACACACTGCAGAAGACAGACACTGGCCATGGACACACTCAATCGCTACAAATACACTGACATACACACTGAACATGCACTTACTGCAGACACATTTTAAAATTCACACACACACCTACACACACAGCCATGTTAACAAGGCACAATACAGACAAACATCAGCGTAACGCAGTTCATACAAAACCTGCACACACATGCAGGGCATATACACACATGTTGACCCATAACCAATTCAAACACACACACTTCTCAGCACAGTGCTAGAACTGCTGACTTGTGAAAAAGCCAAACTCCTCCAAACTAAATATTTAATATACTGTACCCTCAACTCAAAGTACCTGGATTCAGAAAGCAGAAGAAAAGAGTTAAAAACTTGTTCTTATGATATTGTTGCATTTATTACTTTCTATGTGTTTTTTTTTTTTGCGTGGTGTTTCCAGCAGGGGGTTGTGTGGTGCCCCGGTGGGTAGGTGTAATATGGCTTCCATGCTTACCTACCTTTCCACACAGGTAGGCGCAATTAGGGATCATCATCTGTCTCACTGTTGTCAGACAGTTTTTTGTCAGTAGATTCACCACTTTGTACCGAACTGAAATGCCTCAACAACTATTTGACGGATTGCCATGAAATCTGGTGCAGAAATGTAAGACGATGTATCTTAACGATTTTCTCTTTTGCACTACCTTGAGGTTGACACGTTATGAATGAAGTGTCTCAAAAACTATTAGATGGATTTTCATCAATTTCCACCTCTGGATGAACTCCACTGGTCGATTACCTTTTTAATGCGAATGCCATGTTTCTACTGTTTTCCTCACAATCATGCAATGAAAGATAAGATAGTTGCCAGTTGGATTTTAGTGCATTTTCTTGTTTCATATGAAAAGGGTGGAACCCCAATCTTTCTGGTAATACACTGCCCCCTATTTGTTTGGAGTATGAACTTGGCAGTTTGCCAGTTCTTACACATTGCCTCTTTAACAGAGTGCTAAGTTACAGTAGATGTAATAAGATATAGTAGGACATGTGGCACAATCTCATGACTCTCTACCTTTTTTAATGATAAATGATATTTGCAGAATTCCAAGTAGCGACTTATAAAACCTAACATAAAAAAGAAATTCCTTATGAAATGAATTCATTAATCTTTCTTTCAATAGCTGAATATTCCTCTTATTGGTCTAGTTGATAGGTTATTATTTGTGTAGATTAATTATTTATCATGATTATATGATTATGTAATAAAACACAATATGTCTACAAGCAACATTCCCTTGACAGAAAAAGGGCTGGAGGGCAGTCTGTTAGTATAAGTGGAGGAGATTTAAGAGTCAAGTGCCAGAGAGCAAGAGGAAATAGAAAAATGCTGCTTACCTCACTGCCAGCTTGTATTTGATCGACACAACTTTAATTTGAGTTATTGAGAATATTATTCATTTTATTGCAGACATTTTAAGTCACAACATTTTTAAAGGCACAAGATATGTAATATGTAATTTAACAGACAGAAATCAGAAATCTTATATCCATATCTCAGAGTCATCAGATTGGGGTTATATTTATAAACCCATGCATTAAATAAATCAGTGTTGCATGCAAGGGTCCTAATATTGAAATGTACTATCTTTAGTCCTTTAAAACACTGAATGTTAAAAAGAAAGAATTAATTTTCCATGATGAGCATAAAATTGTCTGTAGGAGCCCATCAAGGTAGAAAACGTGTTAACCCGACCTTGCTCAAACCAGCAATCAAGCTGAAAGTGACCACTGAACTGACAGACAGCTACCAGCAGGATAGAAGAACTCCAGCTTCTGTCACTGCAGAAGCCACAGCTGGCTCGCAGAAACAAACCCCTGGGTTGAAAGGAGCTTGTTAAGGATCCTTGCATAGTATGTATGCAAACCGTTTGTTGGATGTTCATGGACTGTGTTTCATTTTGTTGTCATAATCTGTCTTTTGGGCCCTTGCTTAACATTGCTGGCACAACTGTTGTTAAAGCGTTTGTTTTTACACATCAATGCCTGTTGTGCCCACAATGTTGTAAATAAAGTGCAAACAAATTTAAGATGCTATATTCTGATCTTGACTCTCATTAGCTGAATACATGTAGAGGCTACATTTGAAACTTCATTTTGTCATACCTTAAAGAGTTTTGCATCCTTAACCATTTAACTGCCTGCCTATCTGCCTGTGAGTGCATGTGCTTCTTTGTGTATTCATGCCTGTATACAATATGTGTGCAGGTACATTTGTTTGCAGATTCGCACTGCATGTATACTATTTTTTGAGACTGAGTTGCAGTTTCGGCTCGCTTTTTTTCACAAGTGTGCACCCTGCTGGATTTAGTTTCAGTGAAAGGTTTCATGGCCGTCCAGGGTCAGCAGGGTGGTCCAAACCAATTGCTTTGACCCTGGAGCACGGAAAGCACTTGCTCATGTTGACTACACTGATATTGGCTTACTTATTTGTGCATATTCTGTGCGTGGAAAAAAAGACCAGACTGGTGGAGTGACAGATAACATAGTTTTGGGTATTAGTGACATAGACCTCTGAGTTAATTGCTTTTACCAACCAAGGCCTTGATTAAATGGAAGTGGCATGGCATGAGGGACAAAGATAGCTCTGTGTCTCTCTGTGCATGTGTGTGTCAGTAAGTGTGTTTTACAGAGAGACAGAGAGAGAGAGAGAGTGTGTGTGTTAATTGGTAAAAGCTCTATCAGTTGCCAAATTCCACTCAGTTTCATAAATGTTAATATAAGACTTTGTTCACTGTATACCTACTGCTTGGCTATTGGACCTAAAGTTCCATGAGGGTGTTCGGAAGCCCAATTATGTGGATAAAATATTGCTGCCGGTTGACACACCCACAACCTTTTCCTTAAGCCAAACAGTAGAAATAAAGCAGGATGTGTTCAGTTCAATTCCTGAACGTTTGGGTACATGTGTTCGGATTTCTAAATCTGATTCAGTGTCAGATTGTTGAAGTACTAACAGTAACAACTATTTGACAGGAGGAAACATTGCTTCTGAAAGGGAAAAAAAACAGAACTCACTGTGACTGTGGTTCATTTAATTTTGATACTTCCTGACTACAACTGGAAAATTTTGACTGAGTATTAAACTCAGGAACCACGAATATCCACGATAAATCCTATTGTCACACCGAGACCATTGGTTTTTGACATACGTTGTCGTGGAGTGTTGGTCAAGGGGAAATTTAAACCTGATAGTGACACAAGATGAAAGGTCACCAAAATAATCCCCTGACCACCACTAATAACCTTACTAGATGCAATAGCAATCTGGTCAGTATTCGTTGAGATGCCTGGAGCAAAGTGACACATCGACAGTTAGACTGGCCTTCCCTTCCTTATGTCCGTCCACTTGCAGGGCAAAACATTCGGAGGTGCCCCTACAGGGAAACTCTGATATTTTTAGTCACATTTTGAGAACGGTGAGTCTTCTGTGTCTGTTGAGTGTTTCTTTCTATCCTGTATGCCTACTAGCTCTCTGCCAAAGAGAAATCAGTTATAATATCTTCTTGCTGACTCACACACACCTGAGGGTTCAGCATCTAAAACTTGGCAAGAGGCTATGGCAGTGGAGGTGTGTGTGTTTATCATTACACACTACGCAATTCCTCAACCTTATCATGTGGTATCTCATGTCTTTACATGAATGTGTATGAGTCTGAGTGCATACATCAATCCTTTCATGTTTGCACAAGCTTTTATTTGCACATACATTTGGTTTAGCATTAATGTTAGACGAGTGTGTGGGTGGCAGGCAAAACTCTTTATTAAGATGAACTGACCCTGGGGTTGTGAGATGTTTTTCCTCAGTGTGAAGAGGTTGCGATGGACCCCTGCCAGCTGGCATGGGAAGCCCTGTGTCATCAGCATTTTGGTGCACGTTTCATCTCCCTGGGGATACAGCGAAGGTGCCCGTCATGCTTGGCAAACAAAATCGCCAGCACAGTAAAACACACTCTTCTGCTTTTTTAAGCCCATGGGCACACTCACATGCTAGCAGTAGTTGCTCTATCGATTGCAACATTTGTGGCATGTACTGTAACTGGAAAACTGCTTCATTTGCACATGACTGTCTGTGAGAAAGGATCTTATAGGTCATGGAATTGATGGAATATCATGGAGATTATCATGCACAGCAAGACAGGGAATTTGATAAATATCTGAGCCAGTCATTGAATTTTGTGTTTCCTTACAAGATTAGTGTTGCCATTGAACAAGGTGGTAATTTGTTCCAGTAGAAAACAGCAGAAGTGGCACGTGAATGACTTACTAAACAAATGTGGTGCACAGATGTATAAATGGTCAATAAAAAAAAAAAAACCTTCCAATGAACATATGGCTGTGTTTGATGCTCATTTCTGTCGCAGATGGATGGATGGTCTCTCATTTCCCCTGCAAAATGCTCACTGGTTCCACTTGGCAGCACAGCTCAGGGTGTCAGCCATAATGAGAAATAAATATTGTACATAAATATATGTGTTTCTAGATTCGTGTCACATCTGTTTACTTGTGCCTTCCGCTTCAATCCTTCAATAAAAAGCAATAAGAGAGCTTTTACTTGAAGCTATCATGGGCATTTTACTGTTTATAGTTCTCAGAGGTTGGTACATTATGTAACATTAAAAGCGGCCAACAGTAAGGAAAGCTAGGGTCAAAACAATAGGGCTCATGTAAAAGAAGTAAAAAATTAAAACATGAAAATATTAAAGTACTACGGTAAAGAAAATGTGCCCCTGTCCGTGGAATGTAATTATAAGAAAGATATAATGGACCCACAAAGAATATTTCCCCCAAAAAACTGTCCAGAGCTACTGTATAAAGTTGAACAAATACGTTTTGTGTACTCAGGGGCATTTGAGGATGATTATTTTATTACAGACACTACTTTTTTTCTATTGCTGGCACATTCTTCTGGAGCACTGGCCTGTGTTTCTGAAACATCATCAGGCCGAGAGCAAAATCTGTCCTTTGCTGCTGCATAGACTCTCTGTCCTGCAAGTGAGATTCTCCTGTTTTCTGTGTTTATTAATGTATCAGTGTGTGTGTGTGTGTGTGTGTGTGTACTTAAAGAAGAGAAAGAAAGAGAGCCACATAAGAACACATAAAAAGAGATAATAGCCCCCGAAGCAGGCTATCCTGCAGGAGTTGTGTTTCAGCTGCTCCAGCCAAAGCCTTTGTGCTGGTTTGAGTGTCAGTGTGTGTTTATCGCCATCTGCTTTGAAAGGTTACATTGGCAGATTGCTACAGATTGACAGATTAAAACTTTCCAAACGTTTTTATTATCAAGATTAGATTGTGAAACCAAGTCTGAACTCTACTTATAATTCTCCTGTGTGAGAGCTGATGTAGCCTCGAGAGCTGTGGTAGCTCAGCTGGTTAAGACGTATGTTTGGGTTTTTTTTTTATAGACTGCCCTCCCAAGAAGAACAACATATGTTGAGATTCAAGTGACAAAGTCCTCTAGTGGCCGTGGTAATTGTGACGGGAGCAAAGGAGGAAGTGAGGTGACGTTATTCTAGAGTTTGCACAGGAGGGCCGGGGGACAACAAAGCAGACTTTAACAAGGGAGACCACTGGTCATTTTCCGTTTCGAACCAAGAGTCAATGTTTTTTTTCTTAAACTGTGACCATTACCATCCACAAACCTTAGCCAGGTTATTATTCTAACAATTTTAACCCAAACCACAATGTTTGGGTGCTGTCAAGTGATTTCACCCTGCTGATAGGGATGTGTCATTCCAGAGAGTGTGGGAAAATGTCGCATTTTGTTGTTTAATTTGGAGGACTTGTGTTTTTAAAGGGAGGTTGTGAGTTTGCATCACACAGTCATGCATTCTTAGATGAATCTTGTGTAGTAATTTTTACACGAGTCCATTCAAAAAATTAATTTTTATTTATGATTCTGCAGGAACTCCAGGATTCAAAGTTTCATATTGCAATTTTGCATGTTTGAAATAGCAGTGGTTTATTTTTGAAAATAAGAAAATAGCCTCAACACTTTGAACTGTGTTCCTTTTCCAAATACAAAATATTTCCAGGAACCTTTTGAGGTGTGATGGTTGTTTCAGAGTTCCCTGCAGACACTTCAAAGTCTGCAAGCTCTCTAGTTTCATTAAAATAAACATAAAAACAGATTTCTGGCATCTGTGTTACTGCAGATTTTTCTTCTTGTGAATCATCATCTCTGTTCTTTTAATTCCTTTGTTCACTCTATGCAAATATTGTATTATGCAAATATTTTGGTAAAATGGTTTTAAACTGTTTGGGCCGAATATGGAAAAGCAAAAACGGCTTCAAGCACCTGAACTATTAACCTTTCCATACATTAAACTGCAATGTGTCATCTGATATGACCTGCATTTTTTTGCAACAAGTTTCAGCGACTTTCATTTTTCCGTCAACACTTTGGACATCTACAAATTGCATTCCCAATTCTGCTTTTCCACCACAAACAAAACACCCTACTTCTGCTTTTGCCCTCGAGTCAGCTGTTTCTTTGACCTTCTCCTCCATTCACTTATCTTCCTATCTTTTTTCTGCCATTCCTCGCTCCATCCATCACACCGCTCCTTCCTCTGTCAGTTCAAAGAACCGTGAAGAGATTTACTGCTTACAAACATGAACAAGGTTTACAGCACATACATATACACCTACATCAATGCCATCACGTGCCTGGCCATATTCTTGTGTTTTCTAACAGGACAGGAAGAATGGTTAAGTAAACTTTAGAATTTGAGATGCCTTCATAAGCAGTAAACAGGGGAAATGCAATTTGGCCACAGAAGCGATCAATTTTTGTATCGGCATTGTGGGTTCAATAAATATTCTCACATTCAATTAGGAGAATGGAGAATCAGACATCGGCGATGCCAATGTAAAGCTCTGTGAAGACCCAATGTGATTCTATTTTTATGGGCGGCATAATTGCATATAAGGGAGAGTTGAAAGTGTTTCACCTTGAGCCAAAAATGTTTGCCTATGTCGAGACTGTATGGTTTCACTTCCTAAACATACATAGATGAGAGGTCTAATGAGAGAAACTTGAAAGCTTTTTGGAAATCTGTTTTATTCTGTCTTTTCTGACTTTTTGTCCTGTTTTGTGCTTGATTTTGTTTCTGTCCAGGCCCCTTATCTTGACTGTCTTGTTTTACAATGCTTAAATGCCAATTGTAGTACCACTGGCTTTAGAGAAAGGGAATTCATGCCTCTGTGTACTTCTATATGGATGGGTTGACAATGAAGTTCTCTTGAGTCTTAAATATATATGATTTAAATATACAGGCCCCTGTATGTTTTAAGCTGATTTTAAGATCTTATTGATTACTTTTAAAGATCCTCGGGCAGAGGTCTTTTATATGTTCAAGAGACCTGGCTGAAAACTAGAGTGGACGGAGCGTTTGCATGCTGGTCCCTGAGGCTTTGGAACGTCCTTTGTTGTTAAATTTAGTAGCCGGACAGTAAGAGGACACTGTTTAAAGAATGAATCAAACCTAAACTTGTGAAAGGAGGGGCACAATAATATGATTCTGTAAACTGAGGGCGACATGCTCCCTGCCACCCCCAGTGGAAATTACACCCATGTTTCCACAGTTACTTGAAATAGGAACCGTTTTTTCACACAGCTTTCTTTTTCCTCTCGGGGTTTTTTCTTTGTACATAGAAAACCCTTTAGTGGGCTTCCATGATGGTGTCGGACAAGGTTGATTGGAGATTTGTGACCCAAGCGCAAAGCCTTAATAAAGTGACTATGCCTCTCATATACACTATGTGGTCAAGTAAATCCTATTTAGACTGAGGCCTGTGAGAAGGCCTGCCTGAACCTGCCTCTTTCCATGCCCCAGTGGACGGTGACCAAAGGTGGAGGGAAGGAGGCCCCTTGGATGCATGGAAGGAGAGAGAAAGAGAAAGAAAGGTGAAGTGATAGACAGAAAGACAACGGCAGCAGTGGAGTGAGAATCCTGGAGCTGTGATGAGATTGAATGACCATGTGAGGACAAGATTAACGAGGGGTTAAGTGAAACGTCTTCACTCTTCATTTTCTCCCTTCGCCACTCAGCTTATTATCTAAAAGGTTGAATATTTATCTGAACGTTTCTCTGTTCCTCCTTCCTCGTCTTATGCTCTCGTGACACCCTTTAATTTAGCTGATGTTGCTCTTGAACCCTTCTTGCTATGCTTCTCCCTCTGATTGCCTCCTTCCCACACTTCCCCCCTCAATCCCATTCCCTTCGTACTCCCCACGACCTTTCCCTGGAGAACATAATCATTAAGCCTCAAGTACGATAGCTGTGAACCACACTTTCACCCCATATAGTCTTATCACAACCAAAATGAAGACTTATCAAGAGTCTAGTAGAAGTTTTTGTTTCACTTTCAACTCAGACAAAACTTTACCAGTCTCCTACCCTTACATATATATCTTTTAATTTTATGTTTTTTAGGATTTTTATATTTAATTTACATTTTTAAATGTATATTTTCAAAGTCAGCACATAACAAGGGGCTTAAGCTTTTTTATAACCTCAGACAACAGGCAGTGATGACTGAAATTATGAAATAACTTTGTATTTACTGTATTATTGGTGAGTCCTAGGTTTCTAAATGATACAATAGAGCTATTTCTGAAGGACCCCATTCAATTAGTGGCCCCCTAAAAGATTTTACCTTACCTCTAATAGTGCCAGTGGAGGTTGTTGTGGTATGCAGGTAATGTGATAAAGTGCATTAGATGGAGTATCTTTCATCCTGTCAGTGACGGAGATTACATAGAGTGCTGTAGAGCTGGCACAGTTGATAGGAATCAGGTTGAGGAAATGCAGGTAAGCCTCCAAACCCACATCCACAGAAAACTTAAACATCAGCACCCTTAGCTAAGGCTGAATTTGATACACAAATGATATAGACACACGCAGGCGTTCACAGGTTTTTATGTCTCGGCTTGTATAGTCTCAATCAAAGATCTTAACAGGGGCAGTGATTCAAAGAAAAAAAATTACAGAGATTATCTTGTAAACCAAATTCTGATAATGAGCCTGTTTAATTAGTTAGTTACGTTATGTAGCATGAGTGAAAAATGGCCATGACAGACCGGTAAAATGTGGAGAGTATGAGAGTCAGTATTGAACTTATATGCCAGAAAAGCTAATGTCGCTCTGTATCTGCTGGATGTGTAAATAGACAACTGTTTGCCACGAAGTTTGCCATATAAACTTTATAAAGTGATAATACACCAATCGGCCTCATTAAAACCAGAAACTGGTTTTAATGTTTTAGCTGATCAGCGTATATCATTGTTAAAGCTCGTATTTTCTGCCCCCAAGTGGCAAGAAAAATATGTTACTGCAGATTTAACTGTTGGTGTTGCTGAGCATAATGGCATGTGGAAAGAAACTGATCTTGTGCTCGGTAGTTTTGGCATACAGTATTCTGTAGCACCTGACAGAGGGGAGCAGTTGAAACAGGTTGTGTGTGGGTGTGAGGGAACTGCCGGGGGGCCCTGCCCTTTACTGACTCAGGAGGTCCAAGTCCAGAATGGTTGGCGCCTATAATCATTACTCCAAACTGTCCATAGAAGCCGTTCCTGTCCTGTTTGGTAACTGATGCAAACCAGACCATGACTGATGTGCAGAGAAAGACCCCGTCACTGTAGAACTGGATCAACACTTGTTGTGGCACGTTGAACTTCTTCAGCTGACACAAAAGTATATCCAGCGGTGGAAGAAGTACTCCGATATGTTACGTAAGTAAAAGAAGCAATAATAACAGTGCAGAAATACTTTGTTACAAGTAAAAGTCACGCATTCAAAAGTCTAAACATTCAAAAAGTATAAACATCACATTATATACATATAATATGTATAGTATTACAAGAAGGCGTTGCTCTTTCACTGGCATATTTTGCTACCATCCACAGCTGCACTTTCATTTTGGTGCATCCGTGCATGCACGATCCCAGATATACATTATCATCACAAGGTCACAGAGGCACAATCACATAGCCACAAAAGGTCCATATGCACATACATTTACACACAGACACTGGAAGACAGGTGCACACAGACACACACAGGTACACCTGCACGCATCCTGCAGGCTCACGCACATGCTAATCAGAGCTGACTGTAACACAAGTGGAATGCAATGCTGGACTGCAATCAGTATGTTAGCCCACATACTGATTACAACACAGATGCTCCAGCCACAAGATAAAAACTCTGTGCTCAGCACTGAGAACCTTTGCTACTGTTTTTCATTACTCGTGCACTTTTCATCCAGGAATTATTTAGACCTTCAATATATAGTTTTGCCGGCTACACATGTGAAATATATTTAGAGTTTTTTATTGTTTGCTTTGATGACATTCCTTTGGCTTTCTGCTTGCATTCCTTATTTGAACTACGGAATGCAACTAGGGCACACAGAAAAGCCTCGGTAATCTGCTGAAGTTGAAAGCATTTTAACCTTGATCCCCGGTTCCACATTGGAACATCTTCACTATTCTCTGTGTAATTAGCCGTCCATCTGTTTTCACTCACACTTTCATAGGTCTCTTTTTTAGCATGCACTAGCATGACTGTTTAATGTATTTTATCCGTTTACAGCTTCTCACAACACTTTGTTTTCCATATCAAAGCCTGTCTGCAGCATCTCCGCCTGCATCTGACTTTGCCAAGAGAAACCTGTTGGTATGTGGGGATGTGTGTGTGTGTGCATGTGTGTTTCCTGGATATAGCTTTTCAGGCTTGTGGTCAAGGACTTTTATGGCATCTGTATATGCATGATTCATAACAAACTCAATATTTACCACAAAAAAGAAAGACTTTTCTTAAATATCAAGCAGAGGTAACAGATGCTGCATTCCAGCCTTGCTGTAAAGTCTTCTTCTAGCAAACAGGCTACAGTACATGTGTGCCCTTTACTTAAACAGCAGTTCCTCTTTATTTGTCCTGTTGATGTGATGCATGAAGGGGTGTGTTGTTGGGTCATGTCCTCACATACACATACACCTACAGGGGCCTCTCTGTTGTGGTGAAGTCCTGTGTTCACAGCATTGCTGACAGATGCACTAGGCTTGATTAAAGACATGATTCGCTCTCTGTGGTGTGAGTGTGTGTGTTTGTGTCCATTTTTGTTTATGACCACGTGAAACCTGTATCTTGATGTGTGTATTTTTGTGTGAATTTACATCCACCTACTGAACTCAGGTGTCAGTGTTTCCTTGGTTCTTGCTAACCTGCCTGCTTGTCTGTCAGCTCCTTAGCTGGACTGTATACCGAAATTTTCTATAGCGTTTCCCCAGTTGTTCTCTGTGTAACTTGGCGATGCTCTTTGTGTCTAGTTGGAGCACCTGCCAAGTCAGGAAAGAGATTTTCCGCCATCACTCAGCTCCACTTTATCTTCTGCATTTGTAGCATATCGTACACCTTGTTTGTGTTGTGGTTGGCTTCATGTGTGGGCACTTAGGCATTGCGTCTGTATTTGGTGGGTGGGACGTGTGTTCCAACATTAGTTTGAAACTTGACATGAAAGTTATGATAAATAATATGAACCTTACATAAACAATAAAAAGATTCAGAAACATTTTAAAGATACAAATTTGTATCTTATATTTTTCGGTTTCATGATAGCGCCCAATATCTATGCATGAATCTGTTGGAATTATGTTTGTCTGGCTGCCAGACAGCAGCCTGCTACACAGAGACAGACTCTGAACAACCCACATTATCTTTTCTGCTAAAGTCTCCCTCTCATCTAACTTACAAACATCAAACGTAGCTTGTTGAATTTGTGACCACACAAACCATTCAGCGGAGAAATGTGCCCTGCCAATGTCAGTTTGAGGCGTGTTAGCTACTTAGCTGCTCAGCTGCAGCGCATTAAATAACATGTAAATTTAGCTGCAAATGTCGCTTTGGTCCATTTAGATACTGGTGTGCTCCTTACTCTTCAGTAACACTGCTAACAACACACTGCCTGCCCTTATTGCTTGTAGGCTTGGACACACGTTTATTTAATTTTTTTCTAATTCCCTTGCCAGGGCTCAGCCTGCTGGCTTATAATCAAGCCCAGCCACCAAGAGCAAAAACAATAGTTCGAATTTTTTCCCAAAGGCCTTTTTTTCTTCCCTTTAATAATAAAAAACTATTGACGATATATTTAAAAAACGTAATGACATATTTTTTGTCTGCAAAAAAAGGAAAAAGGGAAAACTCTGGGAATTAAGTGATGTGCATATGAACTCCTTTTCCATTCTCTGCATTAAAATTGTCACTATTATTACTTGTGCTCCTTGTCAGTGCTGGAACACCATTGGTTGCACACTGTAGAGGGAAGAAAGTTGGGGTTCAGTTTTATTTCCCCCCTGCAAGATCAGGTCACTGTGTGCTGCTATAAGACCAGAGCTGCTTTCTTCTTGCTTTGCACAATGTCATATTTGGAAATTTGGTGTGAAAGCGAGACCGGAGACCGGAGTGTGTCCTGAGCCAATAGGAAACCCTCAAACAACAGCATCTGTCTGACAAGTTAGATGGTCACAGTATTACAAATGGCCATTTATCCAATAGTTTGAGATATTTTACTCTGGAATAAAGACTTAAACTAACAGAGGAACTGACCAACCAACATCGCAATCCTCGTAGCAGTGCAGCTAGTGTGACTAAAAATGGTTAGGATCACTGGTGGAGTGGACAATATGTGTGATGTGTATTTGGCTGTGCAACAGTCTGTGTGTGTCAGCTGAGGACAGGTATTTCCTATAGCAGTGAGCCAAGACGAGTTAAACCAGGAGAGGGTCAAACCACAGGAAGGATGTGAAAAACATTGGCAGGCAAAAAAAGAGAAAAAGAGGGAAGAGAGGAAAGGGAGGGAAAGAAAGGGACTTAAAATGAAAGATTTGGGTTTTTGCATTAGTATCCAGAGCAACATGCAGTCAGTGGCTACATCAAGGCTTAAAAAATCTTGCACAAGGATGATTTTAGGTTGTAACTGACTATAGTAGAAATCATCACCTTTCTATGATAAGACAGGCCTGCATCCTCATTAGAAAGGCAGTGCGACGAATGTTGGATTGTGACAGCAATGGAGGAAGAGGAATGTGATAGAACGGCAGAACAGCTGTTGCAGTGTGTCTTTAGACTGAAAACCACCTGGAGACTGCTGGTCACATTCAGTCAGGCATGTTGTTACAGACAGAGAGGCACATATAGGCTGTTAAAGGTGTTTGTGTGTGTGTGTGTGTGTGTGTGTGTGTGTGTGTGTGTGTGTGTGTGTGTGTGTGTGTGTGTGTGTGTGTGTGTGTGTGTGTGTGTGTGTGTGTGTGTGTGTGCTCCTCTTAGTATGGCTAGAGATTGATGTATTTTACCTTGATTAATCCTCTAATGACTTCAGATTGATGAATCTGAAGTCATTAGAGGGTGAATGAGGCTTTAGCTGACAGACTGTGACCAGCCGGGTCCTTGGGACTCACAGACAATGAGACAAGAGATAAAGCACTTAGACCGCTGTTATTATCCCATGAAAACCCATTTCTCTCTTTCTCTCCCTTTCTCTCTTTCTTGCAGCATTTACTCTAGTCTGGAAAACACCTGAAAGCCATACCTGCTGGCACTATTAGATATTGTTCAAATGTACAACTTACCTGCTCTTTTCTTTTGATAAATCTGTCTATAAAGCATAAACAACAATTGTTGCATAGGAGGGATCAGATCATTGTTTTGCATCAAAACAATGTTTTGTGTTAGTACGTCTTATGTCCTGACACATAAGTCCTGGAGGCCTCCCTTGTTGCAAATGTTACAGTCTGACTGTGCCTGGTGGTTTCACTGATGAATGACTACCCATTGTAAGAAAAAAATGCAGAAACCTTTGCCTCAGAGTTGGAGGTTCCTGCTGAAAATTAAAGTTCAAGATGCAGAGGTCTTTCTTTCCTTTAACTCCTCAACTACGAACTAGTGTGGGATACCAATTCATGGTAACACCTCATGCTGCGGCCGCTAAAAGAACTGTAAGAGTGTGGCAAACTAAACAAGGGCACTTAGACCTATTAGCCAAGGAAACAGTTTCCCAGTATTATGGGTTGGAGTGTGGAATAAAGGAATAATCCCCCTAATTCTGCCTACAGATAAGGGCATCCGCTAAACAAAGAAGTCATAATAATAATACAATTTCTCTGGGGAAATTCCCACTAAGCTTCTCAGAATCTGATTATACTCCGTCATTTCTAATTTTTTGGGAGCGAATTCACCTCCTCCTCTTCCTCATGTCCTCTGGCCACCTTATAGCCCCCCTGCTGTACTCTCCTCTGACTGGATCAGCCCACACTCTGGCTTGATGGTGACCTTGTGTGCAATTGGTCAGTTTTTGGACGCAAGGTCTGAATCCACACACACACACACACACACACACACACACACACACACACACACACACACACACACACACACACACACACACACACACACACACACACACACAGCCATTCCTGTCATTCCCCAGTCTTTCAGAGAGCTTAGTAGAACTTTAACACTTGGGATTAGTTGAGATGTGAGGGATTTTTAACTGGCAAATAATCCTTTTCTTTTCCGTGTGGCATAACCACTCTTTCACTTCCCTTTTAACAGGAGGGAAAGAGGGAGGAGACTGGAGAGGGGAGGGAGGACTGAGAAGAATAGAGTGGGGAAAAAAGGAGGAAAGACATAAATAAGACAGATGCATTCAATTTCGAATTTGAAGCCTCACTGATTTATGAAGCTCCAACACTTTGCTGTATCAGTGATATAAAAACATACCACAAAAGAGAAAGACTTGGGTGGTCCAATTACGGTACAGATATAGCTTTACACCAAGTTGCTGATAGAATACTTCTTATTTCTCCAATAAAACATTTTTTTTGATAACCTATTTCTTGCACTGTATTAGTACACTGTATTTTATGTCTTACTGCCGTAGGGTTCACATTTGGTCAGCTGATATGTGTTTCAGATAGACCAGGTATGGTTGCTATGTGCCAGAAATTACTTTGGTTTGTGTCATCACTCTCAGGTTTGTTTGCTCTGCCAGGTTACTCTGTATGTGTGTGTGTGTGTGTGTTTACAGCTGTGTTTGCCGTATCGGGGCAGCATTGGCAGGGATTTCTACCATGTGGAGGTGAGCCAACTTGTGCTCCGAGGGCGAGGTAGCATCATGCAGTTTGCCGCACCTTATTGAATACACACACGCGAGCTGGCACACACTGTACTCACTCTCCATTACACCTACTTTCAATGACTCATGTTCATGTACTATCCCTAATGTTTATTCCCTACCTGTACATGTCTTCAATTATCATCTACCTGAATGTTAATCTTAATTATATACTGAAACTATTTGACAGTATCGCTGTAATTGCATCTGTTGTAATTCACAAAATTATGAACTGCTAAATCCAGTGTTTTTGCAGGATTTTATGGCCCTTGATTCATAACATTACGTTTTTTTTAATGCGTTAAGGTAGCAACCTAACGAGGGCTAATTAGGTTGCTTTTATCTAGTATTGTGAGAACCAACCAACAAAAAAGTGAAAGTACATTTGCAAGAGCAAAGTCAGCATTCAAATAAATGTTGCAGAGAAATTACATGCAATCAAAGGCTATAAGTCATTTCTTGCCCAGTTTGGTGGAACTATTATTCAGGACACAGAATGACATTGATTGGATAACAAGAAAGATGGTCTGATTGGCAGCTGGCTCTAAGGTGAAGCTAGTGAAAAGCAGCTGTGTACATGTTTTCTTAGCAGACATTCTTTGATATGTGATTGTGATTTAGCAGTGTTAACAGTGTGACTTAACCCTTTATATGTCCTTCGTTCACATTAGAGGTCCGATTAGTTGTCAAAAAAGAGTAATAAATGTATATACAGAGACTAAACATCAAGTCTTAGTAACATCTTGAAGTCAAGTACTAAAATATCACACTTCAAGGCGGACGGATATCACGGGTAGATTACTAATCCAAGCTCTATTACGCACTTAATCCATGGTTTCTGCATCTCAGCATGGATCAGCATGGATCAGCTCCCTCACACACATTTGCTAACTGCCTCTCTATCACCGCCTGTCACTCACCTTGGTGACCTGTCAGTTGCCTCGGTTAGGATGCCGGTGCCCTGTCAGTCACTGCTGTTTGGTTAGTCATAGGGATCAGACTAAGTGTTTACAGGCCCCTCGAGGTCACCAAGAGAGCAAGACCTTTGACCTTGTGCACCCTAGATGTTTTAAGGGTGTCTGTCTGTGTATGGTTTTCCCTGTTCTGTCTGTTTACCTGTTTGTATCTTTGCTTGTGTTTCCCTCCTCTTATCGGTCTGCTGTGTTTCCGGGCAGCTATGTTTTGAGTCACGTCAGTTCAACTTGACATTTGTTAGCATTGAAAACAGTTAAATGTTTTTTGGAAGACATTTCATTTTTTGTTTTTATCATGTATTCCTTCAAAATGAAATGTGAGAAGTTTCCGTACCTGGTGCTGTTGGCAGTGAGCTCAAATGTTTTTGTTCCAAACATGTATTTGTAGCTACATGACCTACTTGTGTTACACATGTTACATGTTACACATGTCAAATTGTCATTTTTATATATTAATAGAGATTTTTAGTATTGTTATGTGAATATTTTTATACCATATCTCTGTTAGCATGTAAATGTGGGTGTGTGTGTTCCAGGACACAGTTGGTCCATGATGACTGTTGGCAAACAAACAGGCCCTAACCTCAGCAGGCTGCAGGTACTCTCTGGAGATGTCTCCCTCTGTCTGTCTCTCTCAATATCAGAGGAGACTGTGGTTTAAAACAGCTTGAGCTCCTGAGCAATTCAGTGAATGAAAACTAAAAAAAGCTGCCCCAACATTTTGGCTAAATGTGATGGTTACACTGTAAGTTATGCCACAAGCTTAATGTGAAGTGTACACGTATTGGAAAGCCCATTATTTTCATTTAATTAAAAAAAATACAACTTTAAATTACAAGCCTATAGCCATTCTTGCCACCCCATGCGGCTATAGTGCTCATTTCACACCAGAAAAAAAAAAGTTGTTCCACAGATAAAAAGAATAAGAGTCTACAGCCACACAAACAGGTGGAGGCTGAATACTGTACTAATGTCAGAATGCTCATGTGCTCATAATGAATATGCTAATGCTAATACCCTCATGTTTAGCAGGTACACTATACTGTTTAATATGCTCACATTCTTATCTTAGTGTGTTAGCATGCATTTGCTGTAAACACTGAACACAAACTACAGCCGAGGCTGATGGGAATGTTGTTAGTTTTGCAGGTGTTTGGTCATAAACCAAAGTACAAATTAAAATTTTGATCTGATGTTGAAAAATGAACGTGTGTGCCAAATTTGATGGCAATCCATACAATTGTTGTTGTGACATTTCACTCAAAACCACAAATGTGAACCTCAGGGTGGCGCTAAAGGAAGGTCAGAGGGCCACCAAATTAATTAATATACGTCATCTGGGAGCCGTGAATATCTCAAAGTTTGTGCCAATTCTTCTCTAAATGTTGACATTTCACTGGATAAGTGAAAACTTTGATGGGCTGGTAGTGCTAGAATCAGGGGATCACCGGAGTCATGACAATTCATTTTCTGGCCAACTTGGATACCAGTACCAAGGTTCTTTTATCTCATAGATAGATATCTTAGAGATATATTACTTAAACTCCAAACCTGGGTGAAAAGGACTTTAAACCAAAATATATCTAGGTAATTGTTCGCACAATTTAGAAAAATTAAATTGATGTTGTATGAGAACTTGCTCTTCTACAGATACTACTGATGCTGAGAAGCTAAGAAGTATGTTTTTTTTTTTAGTTTTTTATTGTTGCTGTTTGGAAATATTTGCTAAATGATATGTACAGTAGGTCCCAAGTTTCAAACGCAGACCTAATTTTCAATCGCATCTTCTCTTCTCTTGTTTGTGTTTCAGTTATCATTTCTTTTTTTTTCATATCACCCTTTGTTTCACCTCTATGTCCCATATGAGGGGAGACTGAACTAGACCGCACACAAAAACCCACATGGAGTGCAAGAGAGAAGCAAGAGAGAAATAGTTATGGAAGGAAAAGCTGGGCAAGTGTTGAAAAAAAATCTCCCAACCCACACTGCATCTGAGTGTTTATATTATAGACTCATGTTAGAGGTCATGTGAATAATTGAATGCAAGGCTAATGTTTGTGCTTTTCTTTCTTCATGTTTGTGACTGTTTGTATAGAGTGTGTCTGGGCATGGGGTCATACCGTATGCATTTTGGGTGTGCTCAAATGCTGTGTCTGTGTTTTAAGAATAAACATGATATCAGGCCCTGAGGGTGTAGAGCCAGATCTTTCTTTACTGCCCTGCTCATCTCTCTGGCCCCTAACCCTTAACCTTTGACCTTTAACCCCTCACCATATCTACTGACAGCAAAGCAACAGGTTAACCTCAAGGAAAACAAGTTAGTTAACAACATGGCTTTTTCAGCATCTTGGTAACCAGGAGAAATTGTTTCCCCCCAGTTGTGGCACTACATTGTACTGTACGTGAAATGTAGCGGATACTTTTTATAACCTCATGTTTTATGACCTGCAACACAAAACCACTGTATACATTTAAGAAATGCATCAGGATCATTTTATTGTTTCAATTCATAAAATCTGGATGTGTTTGAAGGCCACATTTTATCAGCATAAGCATTTGATGTAACAATTGAAACTGCAAGATGGATCAGATTCAGATGTCCCGGGTGTCCCCCAACCGTTTTTTCCAATTCTTTTACTGTCTCTGTCACTTCTCTTTCTTCTTTACCTTGACATCTGCTCCCTCCCCCACGCTCTTGGTTCACGTGAAGTGAGTTTCGACTGCGCTGCCCGGGGCCAGATGTACTCACAGGTGACCTCAGCCGAGTCCTTCCGCCTCTTTCTCCTCTTCCTGCTGACCAAACAGGCCTCTACCTGTCCAGGTGAACCAATTGCCCTGTCATTCACAAAGGTAACACACCGTTTTTCTCTTTTCACTTTGCTATAACTTCAAAATAAAAGATGAGGGCTGTAAAACATTTTACTTATCATCTTCTGTGACAATTTAAAAAAAAAATGTAATGAAAAAAAGACTTGTTTTTGTGTGAGATGGTCTTGATTCCCTTATTGCACAGTTCATTGAACAGTAGAGATGTGAGATACTGAACTGTACATCTGATCTGTAAAGTAAACCATTATTTCCCTCGAAAAATGTTATTGTAAAATTAAGGTCTAATCTAACAATATACTGTATATAGAAAAAAGCGATCACATTACAGTCACATTACAGAAGCTAAAGATGCTCTAAACTCAATTTTACTTTTTTGCAATTAAAGTCAATAATAATTGCCAAGTTTCTAATCCCAATTTTCCACATTTTCATGTCTGTGAAATAGAGAAAACAACAGATTACAATAAATGTGACTAAAAAGATTATATTTAAATACATTGATGGCAAATCCATAGCTGCTGGTGTATAGCAGCCCGCACCTACAGTTTAAAAATGAATCACTGACTAAATTAAAAAAAAAAAAATAAAGACTTCAGTGTAGACGTCAATTAGTATTTTTCCAACACGCCTTTTTTATGTCATTTCACCTTCGGTGGTACTGTGTTTACCGTCTATGTATTCATACATTGATTCCATTAAGTTATTACATTTCAAGACCAGCGGCCAACTCATTCACATCTGCTTTCGAAATCTGAGGACCAGCCTGCTGTTTGAATTTGGAACCTTTCTTTAAAGTTTTCTAACTTGAAGGTTTCCTAATTCCATCAGTGATTGGCGTCTGGCCTAAAAACAGTGTAAAAGGATATGTTTTCCCTTTATCAGTCATGCTCCTGGAAACAGATTCATAATGGAGGTATTTTCCTAGATCTTGTCTCTAGCTCTTTTGTTTCACAACAGATGTAAATGGGACATTGAAGATTTCTTTGATGATTGGCATATGGCCTAAATAAAGTGTAACCTAAACAACCTAAACAACCCCCTACTGTTAAGTGTCTGTGACAAAAAAGTGTCAGAAATCTTTTTCTCACACATGCTCAAACTTCAATCACAGGCATATCAGTAACATACTGCAGGGGATCTCTGGTAAGGAAACCCTTTCTGTCATTAGTGATGGTTGCTTGTATTACTGGTGATAATGACTAGTTAGTCTGCTGTTATATCAGTGTATCAATAATGATTAACTGACAAGAAATCTCACAATATTGAGATACAAAACAGTATTTCTAAAATGTAATTTGCCAGTTATCACATGGTCACACATAAATGTTTTTGCCAAGACTATCTTAAAAAAACAAGACTGGGTCAATACGGCTGGACCACGTATGATCAAAACTGTTGAAAACTGTTGTAGAACTGCTGGAAACAACGACTTTCAATGGAAAGTAGCTAAAGGCTGCTTAAAAAGCTGCTAAATGTTGCTAGATGATGTAATACGCTAACTAGAATATTCATGACATTATTGCATTTATTTTGTATTCTGCCTGTCAGCTGGTTTTAGCTCTTTGTATGCTTCTCTCCTACCCTCTTTGCTCACATATACATTAATTTAATACAGCCAAATTCCTAATAAAGCTGTTCTCATTTACATGTTTTTCTGTTTCTCTTATCAGATAACAGAACAAGTGTGAAAAAGTGACTGAAACGTGGCCCATTAAGACTATATGTTAACCAGCAGTCACTTCTAAGCCATTTCCAAACTGCTGCTCTGCAACTGCTAAAAGTCTGACAAAATCATCATACACATAAAGACAACAGCTGTGCAGAGATTTTGGCTACAATTACTTGTAAAATGATCACTCAGAGAGAAAGTTAGAAGCTCATTCATGTCTGTTACAGCTGCCGAGGTGTGCCTGTGGAGGGAAAGCCCGACCTCGCACTTGCGGGGCAATACTGGTGACTCTCTTCGATGGAAAGTAGCTAAGGATTGTCCAAAAAGTCAGTAGATTTGTCGCAAGGTGCTTTTTTTGAAAAAAAAAAAAAATGCTTAAGGGGTGTGAAAAGTCAGTAAGTCTAGTGACAAAAGGTGCTAAATTGGCAACTTTGCCTGTAATCACCCCCCTGATGACGCAATAGAATCTGTTTCTGCCAGTTAATTTAGAAGAGCAACAACCAATGGGGACACTCCAACATTTGGTGTAACTTCACTCAGTCACGCGGCATTCGGCTGACCAATGGTGTAACTTCATCACTCAGTCAGTCAGTCAGCGACAGACATTCATGTTTATAGGACTGGCCCTGCTTCTGCGGTCCAGTCGAAAATACTCACATGCCTACATCTATATGTGAGCTGGATTTTATCCCACGTATCTGACACTGAAATTGCTCTTTTCTGGATACGTGAATATTGTTTCTAAATCTTCAGCCAAGGTATCATATGCTCAGCTCTGGTTTGCTTGTAGGTTTTTAAATTATATTTTACCCGTAAACTGTGACAACACCCCTGCACCAAAGCAGGCTTAGTGTCATTGTTAGTGTGAGGGCCTGCTAAATGTTTTTAGTAGGTACCTTACAAACATATTTTAAGTGCATGTACTTGAATAAGTTCTCCACCCCTGCTATCAATCATTTTCACCCTTCTACATCACAATGAGATTTATAGTCCTGTGTGTGGTGAAAAGGTTTATGGAGCCTCATGGCTCAGCTTTGCCCATTACATGATGAAATGACTTGGATGAGTGGAGGCGGGCTCAGACAACAGGAGTGTTAAAATCCTAACTGATTTGGAAATTGGTTGGCAGCACGCACAAGTAGAAACTTCACAGATTATCTTCTCTCTAATCTCACACATTCCCACACTATGAGATTTGAAATAATAGCACATCACACACTACAGGATATTATTAAGATAATCATGCCAGAGGGAACAATCAGCGAGCAATGCACCACTTCACTTGCACCACCTCACGTAATCTCATGGGGAATCAGATCAAAACAAAATGTGGTGCAACAATTTGCTGTAATATTAGTAATATTTTGCATTGAGAAAAAACAAAAGCAGAAGGAACGAGTCTGGATAAGAAAATGATTGAGGAGATGCAGTCAACACAGGTTGTCTATTCTTCAGCGAGAAGTGAAGGTAGGATTTATGACTTTCAGTTTTGACAGTAGTATCCTAGCTAACATAAGCCTCCGGGGCTATAATATTTACCATTGCTTGACAACACTGTCAGCTGCTCAGGGACTTGCTAGGTAGTGAGTCTTGTCCCGATGAGTCTGTGAGCAGTTTGAAAGGTTTAAGACTGGATCTGTGACCCCTCAAATTACCAGATAATCTTGGCTGTACATTGGTACTGACCAGATTGCTCCTGTGATTGTCGGGAGAGGTGAATAAGGGGTAGAAATCATCCCAAAACACCTGTAGTCTGAGCCTTCTGTAAGAGGATTTATCTTTTGAGGGTCATCAAGAAACAGGAGCAGGGACACGCTACTACACATGTATATACAGGTACAGATTTGCTAAAGCATTCAATAAACACAACAGAAGCACATAAACGTGCTCATACTGTAAAAAATGTTGAAACACATGCATACAGACACACATACACACAAGTTACAGCATGTAACAGAAGCCTGCAGGTTTCTGTGCAGGACTGGAATGTATGATATGATGAACTGCAACACTGTTTGATGAAATTGAATTCAGTGACCGCTCAAGATTCTTCATACTAGATATTGTCTATATTTTAGTTTTTTAGTTTTTTTCTCTCCTCGTCAATTATTTACCGCTTATCTCGTCTTCATACTTGTCTATTCCAGGTTCTACCTCAAACTTTACTTCACCTACTGTCTTCCTGTATTTGTCTGACCTTCTATGCTTCCACCCCCCCCTTTCTTATTCTTTTTCCTTGTCTGTCTTTTCATTTTACTGCACACACACACACACACACTACAGTATATCCATACATAACATGTGGCATGAGGATGTGCTAGAACAGAACACAAGATGACTTAAAATGACTTAATAAAGCAAACAAGGACACCAGCAAAAAAGAAGTAACTAAAATAAATTAAAATACATGCATTTGTGGTGGGTAAGGACAAACATTGATGCCACCCTCTTCTATGTCCTAATATGCTGATCCGAGAATCTACCAGTGAATAACGTTGAATCTCCCTCTGAGGCATCATGGGTACTGTTGTAGTCTGAGCCTTTCGGCATGCAGGAGGGGGGGCCTCATTAGCATGAGGTATAACTTAACATCTTAACCACATTTTCAATTACTGATATGTTATCCACAGTTTATGATCATAAATTGACTAAATTTGTTCTACAGTCGCCACACCTCTCACCACACCTTTATTATTTAAGTTCAATCGCTTAAACTGTTGCTATCCCAGAATATCTGTCTCATGGAAAGAAGTCCTAATACATCCCTAACTTACCATAAGCTTCAACTAGGACTACCACTGGCTATTTCTGGAATACTATGGAATTTCTCAGTGGTGTTTTCCAGATGAGGAAAGTGAAAACAAATGTTGTTAGTTTTCTGGAAAATACAGGGAATATCATATAATTTTATAAATAGGTTATTACTAGAATAAACCAGTTTTACATCTTGAAATACTAGACACACTGATTGCATGTTTTCTGCCGTTTGGTCTCCATAATAAGTGAAACCGCAGTGGAAACATTTTGTGCGTGTGTGCACATTTTTATATATATGTGTAGAGGACATCATGATCTGTGGTGGAAATCATGGCTTAATTCTTAATATCAACAAAGCACTGTTCATTTTTTTTAAGTGTCACGTAATTTGATTCCAGCCACCTCTTTGACTAGCAAAAAAAGTCATGCCACATTATCTGGAGATACTGCTCTATAATTTGGTTAAATCACATCCCTCCTTGCCGCATCTCTCCAGGCCAGCAGACTGCTGCATTCAGTGAGCTGTCAGAGTGGGAGAGAAATATAGGAGGAAAAACAACTTGACATGAATCTGGATGTAAAGTGCTTCCTTACACTTGCTTACACTGGAGGGCCTGTCCACTTGGTCCCCATTAAGTACTGTGGTGTGTCTATGTGTGTGTGTGTGTGTGTGTGTGTGTGTGTGTGTGTGTGTGTGTGTGTGTGTGTGTGTGTGTGTGTGTGTGTGTGTGTGTATGTAGGAGAGCTGAGCGCTGACTCTGCTGGAAGAGCATGACCTATATTTAAACTCATAAGGAGTGATGCATTTTTACCAGCTCAACTTGCCACAGTGTGTGTTGCTGTGTGTGGTTTTGACTAAGGATATCATTCAAAATTATGACACCGAAATTGATAGATTCTTCCAAATGCTTTCCTCTTTCTCTGTCTCTCTCTCAAAAAAAGTAGGTAGCTGGGACTCTTCTTAGTCAAGGCAGTGCCTCTATTTAAGCGAATGGGGGGTTTGCTTTTTTTGATGCAGTGCCAATGTTGATCTGAACGTGGCCTTTATCTACCTCATTTCTCATACTGTCTTCATACACCTGGGCCTGTATTTATCATGCATCTCAGAGTAGGAAATCACTCATATAGTTTTAGAGTTGGGCATCAACAGGCAAAATCCATATTTTTTGGGTTCACTATGACCCATACTTACAGTTTTTTGTCAGGCGATCACTACCAGCTGTGGTAATTATGATGGAAGCAAAGGAGGAAGTCAGGTGACGTGGTATATAGAGTAACAAAGTCTGCGTTAAGGGGAGGGATGGAAGAAAAGGTCATTTATTTTTAATGTCTGTTTGTTGCAGAGATTGCATTTACTTCTTTTCACTTCAAAACTCAACAAAATATTTATTTATATTTATTTGGCAAGGGGTGTTCAAATGTTTGCATAGGTCCTATAATGTTACAAAGTACAATGTTGTGAGGAAAATTTACAGCTGTGCAACAGTGATGATTCTGTAAGAACTGACAATTTCTGGTTATATTATTAAACTTTTATGGCACTTATGCACGTCTTAAAGACAATGCGCATGACAAGGGTCCTCAGTGAGAGCAGAGTAAATCTTATTTGAAGAAAATCCCAACATTACATGGCTGGATGTCAGCTCCATAATGAACGATATATCAACTTAATTACAACGGGTTACATTTTTTTATGGGATTATATTTATTTATATATTTCTAACCATAGTGGGGTATTAGCTTAGTATTTTTGAGAAGAAGATGCACTGTAACAATATACGTTCATAATATATGTTCATATTGGTACGGTGCAATTCTCAAGACTGTCTGGCATCACAGACCCATATATAAGGCACATGAGTTAAAAAGTGGTGTAGCTGAAAGGGGAATTAGACAGTGAAAAAGAAATTTCCATGTTCTTTACTTCACTGCAATATGTGCATAATGCAGCACCAGTATAGGAATTGTAAAACAGTGTGGTAGGACGGGGCTGATTTTAGGCAGCTCTATTTTAATTGGGGATACTTTTGTTTTTTTTTAAGCCACATGATAGGCATTGTTTACAGTCTACTGTAAATGGCATACATTTGTAATTATCATGTAATTAATTTCTTCACACTAATTTATCTATACACACAAAACGTAACGAAGTGGTGATGTTTTCTGTACTTACAATTCTACCACTAATATTTCAAATGTTGGAAAACACATCTATTTCACACACAGCAACTACTACTTTGCAGCTGAGTGTTGTAAAACAGCAATGTCACACTCTCTAGGTGTGGTCCTTTTCCTTGCTGGAGGTCAGTATAGGAAGCTTCAAACATTAGTCTGACGTCCTACTGTGAGGTAGGAGCATTTTTAGTCCTAGGTTAACTTTCAGCACGATTTCCTAGGAGTGATTCTGAGATGTACAGACCCTGCACGCCACCCTTATCCATGACTAACCCCTTTTTGTTTATCACCTATAGGAATAGTCAACTTGTCAAGATTGTATTGTTTTTTTTTGTGCAATCAAGGTGAATTTTTTTAGGTCATCAGTGGTTGAGAATAAAAAAAGACCAAGAATATGGTTTTTGCTTTAAATTTCTTGATAAAAGAAATGCCAACACTATGGCAAAGCAAATAATATAAAAAAATACACTATAATGATGTTGATTTGTTATCTGGTTTTTATTTTTAACTAATATGCATGAATGCAAGCAGATGTAGCGAGCTGCAGTTTAGCTTTCACTAATTTGACATATTGTGAGGCATTTGTGGTTCACTGCTGTTTCTCAGCACACACTCACACACACACACACACACACACACACACACACACACACACACACACACACACACACACACACACACACACACACACACACTCACACACACACTCACACTCACACACACTCACACTCACACTCACACACACAAACACGCACACACTCACAGAGCCAGGCAGTGCATACACCTCAAACAGGAAATGTTTCTTTTGAGAAATGACAAAAAGAGTAAGAAAATCGACTGCTATTTGTTTGGAAATGAAACGAAGCAGAGCAGAACAGCTCGCTGAATAGCAAACCAGAAAAGAGAGAGTGGAGAAGTGAAAGTGTTGGCAGGAGAGGAAAACAGTGTGTGATAAAGGAGAGGCAGGAGGTGTGTGTTTTAGGGGTGAGAGCAGGAACTCAGGGTCAGACCTCCCCCTAGTAGCTCCACAACAGGAGCAGGAGGAAGACGGGAGTTAGACCACACAGACTAAAACAGATCCCGACAAATCACATCATTTGAAATTGCCTCCCATTTGAAGAGTTGATGAGTTGGATGGCTTTTTGGCTGTCCTGGTATGTGATGTTTTCACTTCTGAGGCCGTCTGAGTGGGAAGATAATGAAAGACTTCTTCAGAGCCATTTAGCCTACAGTAAAGGGGACATAAGGTCATAATATCCTCAATCCCTTCACTCTGCAGGCATTTATTAACAATCCGCACCTATCTTAACCTGCTACCAGACACCCCCACTTTTGTGCATGAGCCCAAAAATAATGTAAAATAAAAGGATTACTGTTCCTCAACCCTTTTGATTAAATAACCTCATTATGACCTTGTCATAATCCTGGTCTACTCTGAAGGGTAACTCTCCAAATTTTAAAACCAAAAAGTCAGAATCACTATAAGAGATTCTTGACCTAAGATACAGAGGCAGAAACATGGTACAAATTAGCAATTTTTTTTTTTTTGCCTCGCCTATTTTTTTTTTTTTTGGCACAAAAAACGGAATGCAAGGCCTGTAGTAGCACCTTTTGTATTGCAACACTTTGGAGCCATACCCACAAGTCTGAACCAATTCTGTGTCAGCAGTTGTTGCAATGATATGGGCATACACAAATGGAATCAGGAGACTTAGAGCTAGGGCTGTGTGATATGACCAAAAGCTCATATGCCGATATAGTTAATTTCATATCTCGATAACCATACATATTACGATACAGCACATTTTCTGTAAATTCAATGAATAAATAGTTTATATAACTATTGGCACCAACTCACAAAACCCCCAATTCTCCTGTTAACTGAGGCCATGTCTTTGTAGACTTTTCATACCCGAACCACGTCCATATGATTGGAGTCCCTGTTTGGATTTACAACATTTTGTGTCATGTTCACGCTCCTCCGTGTTTGTTTGTGTTGCCTTCATTCAAATTTCCTGTGTACATCCGTGCCGTGTGGAAGAATGAAAAACGTCGGTCAAATGACAAAAAATATTGCCATAAAGAGTGTGATTTATAACGCAACAAAATAAACATAGAGCATAATATGAAATGAAAAAGCGAATTTTCCAATTGTCATGATATATATTGAACACGCCTTGTAAGAGCTTTCAAACAATGTATAATTTGGCAAGTTTGTGTGAAGATTGACTCCACTACAGACCAAAACACACCTAAAGCTACCAAGGCCAAAGTGTCCCACAGGTGGGACGGTGTAAGCTCTGAGGTCCCACACTCACAAAAAACTGTGGGGGTCACTCATCCTCCAACTCTGAACAAAACAACAAAAAAAACCCCAAAAACAAAACAGGATATTCCTCAATGCAGGTGGGTAACATTAGCAAACCAGCTAAGCACATACAGTTTTTAAACTAGACAGCTAGACAAACAGTAGCTAATGGCCTCCACCAAACTTGAAACAAACTCGGCAAGACAGTAAACAAGCCTACCCCCAAATGTCGAAGTAGTTGAAAAAAGTATTTTTTTTTAAAAAGTAATCACATTACTGCAATGCTATTAAGTAATGAGTTACTACCCAACACTGGTTTTGGGACAGTGAAAAATGTAATACTTCTCAAAATGTATACAGTGATTATAAACTGATCATTATGGGATATTGACATGGTCATACAGCAGAATCGGAACCCAAATGTTGCATTGGGTGCAAGAAAGGGAAAATATACATCAATGGATGTGTCAAACAAAACCTTGACTGGATGGATGGACCAATGGACAAAGACAAAATCACTTGAAGAAAGAGGACCATCAATCACTTCATCATGGATGTTAACTATGCATTAGTGGATTCTTGCCTTTCTACTCAAAAGACAACACAACATTTAGTAGTTTCTTTGCTCCAGACACAACAATGTTTGTCAGGGGTTCTGGGTTCTGGGTCATTTCTTTCACACTGCAATGGGCAGTTAACACCGAACACTGAACGGACATATATGTACAATGCACACACCTGCTCTTGTGTATATGTCTCTTTGTTAGTGCTCTTGCTGCAATAATGTGTCTCTGTTCAAGGTGGATAGCGTGATAGAATAGGATGTAGGGGCAGAGGGAGATAGAGCTCTTCACTGCCCCATTACAAGTACTGTGAAACATTTGAAAAACAAGGCAAAATTTCCAGATTTCCACTAATTCTTCAGTGGAGTAGAACAACACTTTAACATAATGTTCTCATTTTATCTTAACTCTTATGCAGTTACACAAGTGGTTACACTGATATTTAGTTCAGCTTTAAAGCCACAGTGAAAACAGCCTTAAAAGATGAATTTATTAAAAAGGTTAAAAAGACATGGGTAGTCAATCTTGTATTAGTCTCTCCTGTGTATTAATGTAATGTAATCATTAATTTATGTCTGCTCTACATGCAGCGAAAAATACAGCAGTGGCCTTGGATGTGGAAGAGTAGAGTAGAGAGATACAGAGATGTACATCATTGAAAGGGCAGCAGGTTTAACAGTCTGAATGATAGATAGGACTGAACGTAGAGATGAAATGAAAATGAGTTTTTCAAGGACGCTAATCTGTACACCTGGAGGATAAACTAGAATGGAGGAGTAAAAGTGAGGTTAAAGGTGTGATGAAAAATTGGCGGCAGAGGAGAGGAAAATGGAAAAAGTGAATTGTGAAATGGTGAGAGAAGCCACCCTTACGGAATAAGAGAAAAGGGATTAAGGGGTGAGAAACTGACACAAAAGGAACACACACACACACACACACACACACACACACACACACACACACACACACACACACACACACACACACACAGAAGTCTAGACAGGATAATTTATTCGTGAGATGGCTTGTTTTTCTGAATGACTGGTTTGCAAACACTGTTGTTTAGTTGTCTGAATGTATGCATGGATGTATGCATGAATGAATTTGCCTGGCATAAAATATTTAGTTATCATATATATGAGTCTGTCTGCATGCATGTGTGCACTCAGGTCTGTGCGCAGGCTGTGTTTCATATACAGCTACTATAACATGCAGCAATGTGTCTAATAGATTTTCTAATAAAGACACACGTGTCTTTTTTCAACCTTGGATAATACTTCGCCTTCCCATCCCTGTTGACTGCAGAACGATACGCGAGCGGCAGTTATCATATTTTGGCCTCCAGTCTTGCCTGTTAGAAGCAAACTCTGTGTGTAATAGCACAAGGTTACATATTGTAATCATGGTTCCATGAACACAGGCACAGCCCTAAAACATTGTCAACCTGCCACACCGGGACTGCCTGTCCTGATTGGCCAAACCAGTTGCTGTAGAGGTGAATTTGTAAACCTATACAACTTGTTAGAGCGCTCCACCTGCACTCATAGAACTAATGTTACAATGTCAACCTTTATTCCTGGATCATTATAGCTTTGGCATTATTTCAAAATGAAAAAAAATATTTGGCCATGAAGATTAAAACCTCACAACAAAACCAAACTAAAACAAAAAAGTTCCTTCAGTCTACTGAAGAATGTAAACATCAGAGCAATAATTTTCCTCTTGTACATTATGTGCATGTATTTTATTTGTATTTCTGGCAGGTTTGGGAGAAATCCTGCAGTTACTGTCCTGATGTGGGGCCATATATCAATATGTGAGTGTCTTATAAGACTATTAGGCACTAAAGGTTCCCGGCAAAGAGTTTCCTCTTAAGAGTTATTCATAAAGCTGCTGAGAGCAACTTTTGCTGAGAACCAACTAAGCTAAGAGAAATAAAATATTCATCAAAACAAAGGAGTGTGAAGGGAACTAGACTGGATTAGACTGAAGTTAGACTTAAAAAATAACATGAAATACTTTTTAATTCATAATGTTAATTTAATTAAGGAGCACGTGAATTTAAAATTAAATTCAAATAAAATTAAAATTTTAATCATATTGAAAAATTAAATGAACTAAAAATTTAACTAGAGTTAAAAATATCCAGTGCACTCTGGTGGCCTGCCACATAACAGCAACACCCACAGTTTGACACCCAGCTGGGGGATCTTTGTTGCACGTCATACCCCTCTCTCACCCATGTTTCCTCTCTCCACAACGACTGTCAAATAAAAAGGCAAAAAAGCCCAAAAAAAAAAAAAAATAATAATAATACAATAAAATTAAATAATAATTGCAATAAAAAAAAATGTTTTTATTTAAAAAATAGTCCAGTCTCAATGAAATAAATTAAAATTTCAAATTTGAAACAAAGTAAAAGATTCACTTCTTTAAAAAATCTCCATCCTTTAATAGGATAATTCTACTTCTAATTCTTAGTGCATATCCTTCTTGTAATTCATCAATGGCCATGAAATCAGCTTTCATTTCATTTGGTAGTTATTTAATGTTCACTTAATGACTTGTCAAACCACCATCAAAACACAATTTTAAAAGTTCATTATTGTATTTTTCCAAAATACTCACACGATGAGGCAAATTACCTGCAGTATTTCACTGCTTGTGGTCTTGGTGACTGAGGAGTCCTCTGGACTGCCTGTAACTTTTGTCAGACCTAGAACCAACTTTTAGTGCTAAAATTATTTATGAATAGACTAAAAACTTAGCGTGCTATTGTTAGAACTGACACGTGCCTTATTTTTCTCCTAACTCAGCCTGTTAGGAGCTACTCTTAGCCTTAGGATGTTTTGAATACTGCCCCAAATACAGATGATTCACTGCTGGTAATAGTCAACATGTGGTCACTGGTCAAACAGAAACAGAAGTTTGGGGAGACATAAGGAAAGTGTGAGAGGGAAATGGAAGAAAGAAATTGGGGAAATTCACAGACTAAAAGAGGACTGGACTGAATTTTTGCCATTATTGTTAATGGATGGAACAGGCAGACATCTGCTTTAGCCATGGGGGGGGTCATCAGCAGGTTAACTTTTAAAAAACACACATGCTGCCATATGGAGAGGACTGGACAATGGAGAGGGAGTGTGAAAATTAGGGAAGACATTGACTGTTAAAACACACCAGTGCTGCCATATGTGGAGAGTAGAGAAAAAGTAAACAAGCATGAACATAAGAAAAAAGAATAGCAGAGAACTGGTTAACAGTGTAACCTTCTGAAGCATTCATGGAACATGGAAACGAGCATGTAAAACCTGTTAAAAGTACAGATTCAAAACTGTACTGTTTGCGTGACATGATAATGACTGTACAGCATTACGGGTAAAAAAAGTAGTAAGGGAAGGCTGACTAAACAAAGTCAGAAATTATTTTCGGAATGCTTTGTCTGTTTTATACACATTATAAAGGATAAACAGTTGCATGCTGTACAGTACACCTCTACATGATGTTCACGGAATCACAGTTTTTTCAACAGTAAATCCCACCACTGGGAATCTGACCTGTAACAAACAAGGGTTAGAAAAGAAGAAAAACAAGTGGATAGGAGAGAAAACGGGATGAGGTTATGTCTGTATTTTTCTTCTCAATGTTTCAACAATTCAACTATGAAAACAATGTGATGCATTGAGTCAGATGCAGAGACAAACAAAAAGAGGAAGAACATGTGGAACAGGAGGAGCAGAGTAAAAAACAATGAGAAGAGAGCAGAAAGAGGAGAGTGAAGGCAAAAAAATGATAGATCGGGCAATAGAACTGGGACAGAAGAGAAATAAGGAAAGTAAATGCTGAAAGCCGATTCTTATTCCAGGTGTACTTATGAGTAGTGGCCAGTATGTCAGGTCTGGGAAATGTTCATCCAAGTTTCACTTCCACTACCATGGTACTTTGATCAAGGTATGCTGTGCTCAAAAAAGGGCAAAACCAAGTCCACTCCACACCTAATTGGCTTTGACTGAGCTAAGCTCTGCACACAGGTTATTTACTGTACTTGCTAACATACAGTAACATCGACCAAGGACATAAATGCAAAATTCCTGGCCAACTGACGGAATGTAAAGACTGTGACGGGAGTACGTCAGAAACACATTCAGAGGCAGACAAAAAGCATGAAGTCATAGTGATACGTCTGAGAACTGTCATGAATTTAATGTGAAGAGATCCCTAAGTAAAGCTTACAGATATAAAGTTCTATTCAGATGCAGCCTCTGCACTGATCTGGTTTTGAGCCTACACTGCAACAACCATGGGAGCCAGCAATAAACAACATTTGGATTCACAGCACGATTGATCTGCATACATGTGGCCAAAAGGCATATATGGTGCCTGGTGGCCTCACCGCCATCTCTCACCACTTCAGCCTAGCTTTAGCCTCATGGAGGAGAAAGGGAGAAACATGTGAAAAAAGTGACACAGACCAGAGGACAGGAGATTTAAAAAAAAACCCCAAAACAAAACAAAACAAAACAAAAAAAAAAACTGGCAATGAGCTTAGGAAAAGCATAAACTATGGACTACACCAGTAAATCCAAAACATGATGCCTGGCCCAAAATATGGGGAACACAGAGCAGGCTGTTCAGATTTGAACAAGTAATGAAATACATGAACATGAGTTGTGCTGGCAGACGGACAGGGGGCGGGGATCTCTGGATTCTGTGCTGGGCTGGAATGGGCTCTCATCACCTGTGAGTGACTAGGAGAGAAGGTGGGGAGAAGACAAAATGTGTCTCACTGTCGGATGGTGGTGCAGGTGGTGTATCATTAATTAGGAGGTTGTTTGGGAAATGGAGGCAGCAGCTCTGCCAAAAAACAACAGGAGCAGAATTTATGCACATAAGTGCAAGCAAAAGCCACGAGGGACAAACGTCCCCACAAAATAGAAAACTCATAAATGAAGACATTTTACTCGCTCTCACTTCTTAAAAGGGTAGCTGAGGGTTTAAATTGTGTTTTACAGTTGAGATCGCATTAGTTAGATGTCTGTTGTTGCTGCTAGTTTTTACAAATGGGTTCAGCCATATGGAAAAAAACGTATTTTATGAGATTTTTTTTTTTTATCCTTTAGTTCTACTCACTTGTGACTTTCACCCTTAATATACTTTTGAAGTTTTTATACTGAAGCGACATCTGAATCATGATAAGGATTAAGATATCAGTTTCTTATCACTTTCAATAGAGTGCACCCATAATGTAAATCTACTTTTATGTTAGTCACCTCTGTCTGGATTTTTTCAGACGTTGTAATGCAGTCATTTTAAACTATTAAACGATTTTATTTGATTGAGGACAAGTTGTGGTACAAAATGATGTAGAATATCAGGTTGATTGTAAAAACAAACAAACAAAAAAAAAACCTCCTACTACTCCTACTGGTTCTGTATATGTACCTGAAATACCACACATATTACCTCAGATTACCCTAAATGTCAAAATCATGTCACCTGAGAATGGGAGGTAATGACTATCATTGAGAAAGGTAATGGTGTGATAAAGTAATTGTGTTTTTGGAAAGCTTCGGTTAAAGTACAACGTGAATGAAAAATAGGAGGTTTTGTCATTGAAGTTGCTGACTGAACAAATTCTGGCTCTCCAGCAAAAAACTACTGGAGCATGTAACAGCACCATACTGCAAGAGATTAGGGTGAGAGTTAAGGTCATCTCACAGTGTCAGGTATTCTACAAGGCCACCTGAACCAACCCGCACATATTTACTGTACATTTGTCAGTGTCAGTGGGAGACAGGTAGCTACAGTATGATGATTTCCTGTGTAGATTACATATTCCTCTGCATATTACACTCTGTTAAGCCTTCAAGTACTGTTCAAATATATTTGTTTTTGTACATTATAATAAATACTTGAAGTTGAGCATTCTTGAATGTGCTTTACATTTCACATTCACAAGGCTATGGTTTTACATCATAACACTAAACTGTGCTATTCAATACGAAAGAGACTTTTGTTTACTATGAATAACCTAAACTCCATCATTATGTTATGATAATAAAGACAAAAGGTACAATGTGGAGGAGAGCAGTAAAATCACAGGTATAAAGAGTTTTGCTAATGTTTGAAAACTGGAACTCACATGGTCTCTAAAGACAAAGGGTACTTTTTTAAAACTAAAAAAATGACTAAATATAATAAAAAATAGTGATTATAACAAAATACTTAGCAGTAGTTGAAAAAGAAAAAAACTACACACATAATTTTAATGCAAAATTTAAATCCTAAGACCAAAAAATGTCTGCAACTAGCGTAGCTATAATTGTTTTCTTTCCACTGCTGGGTGAGATGGGGGGAAACAAGGGTGAGGCAGAGGCTGCTGAGTGAGTAGTTTCCAGGGGAGAGCAGCACCACTCACATCACGGAAAATACTGGCAAAGACAAAGAAAGCTGATGGGAAGAGACCAGGAAAAGATCCAGTTGGGTGAAACAGGGAGGAGTAAGGTTAGTGAAAGGTTGCTGACGGTGAAATTTCTCCAAAACAGGACCAGCTAAATGTAGCAGCATCGCTCACAGTACGGAACAAGGTAAATAAGGATCCAGGGATGAGTATCTCCAGCTTTTATTAAAATTGCATTGCACTGAGATAGAAACACAGATTCACAACACAGGACTTTCATGGTAACACAATGTGGGTGGCCATTGTGAAGGACATCAGCTGTACAACAAATGTTGCTGTAAGAATAGTTTTTCCAAATATGGCAGCATTATAACGAGCTTAAGTGCGCCATAGCAAACAAGGGAGGGTCAACCAGTAGGAATCAGCTACCCAAATCAAGGCTATATATCCTGAGCAAGTTGTGCAAGAGCTTTGTCATTAACCCTTTGTTTTACCACAAAATATCACTGAAGAGTGATCCTCCTCATTAACAGTGGTTTTGAATAAAAAATAGAAAAAAGCACTAGATTAAGACAAAAACTAAACACAACACAACCAAACTAAACTAAACACAGATCTCCCCAAAGAACAAGACTTTTGGGAGAGAAGCAATCAGTCCCTTCATAATATGGGTGGAACCAAGCAATTATGCACATGACCTGAAACACCTGAGACACCTGAGCCAGCTAACACCGGGGACACCATCAGTTCTTTGGTTGGTTTATTTCTGCAGAGTTTTTGACTGAAGACATATTTTTCTGTTTAAAGGGACTATCTGTAAGTTTTCTCTGCTGTTGGACGTGGTTTCTGGCCGGGAACGGGTGATGGTGATGGTCGCTTGCCAAGAGCTTCAGCAACTGTTGCATTTACAGTACAAGAGGTTATAATACGTCCTCTGAGCAGCACTACTTCTTCATCCTGTCATGTTGGAGTGAGGGCAGACTGGACGCTACAGTGACTCAATACAGGGAAATGACAAGACAGGCTGGCCAGACCAGGGCTAGCTGATTAGCATGCTAACTTAATTAGAAGAAAAGAAATGATAGAAATAGAAGCAAAACAAGAATTAACATTGGCATTGCTTTCCATCGTTGGTGACAGCTGTTGGCAAGAAAAGGAAAGAAGTTTGATGCTGAACTCGCAAAGTTTCTTCTAGACTGGTAAGTAAACAGCTGTCAATTCTAGCGTTGGCTATGTAGCAATAGCAAAAACTGACAAAAAGCTCTTTAAATAAATTAAGAAAATGACGTGCTTGCCCACACGTAAATCCCCCTATGCTTCTTGTTGCTGTGGTTATGTCTACTTGTTAATTCATCATTGAAATCATTCACGGAAGAATAACTATCTAACTAGACATTAGGTGAGAGTGATGCTGTCATTTCTTTTGTGTAGTCCCACAGCCAGTCTGCAGAGAGTCTTTGCAGGTTAACATGAAGGGAAATGTTAGTATCAGATAATTTTTTTGTATCTCTCTTTGAAAACAAAAATATTACTTTGCAAACAAAATTTTTACAGTAATTTGTGGTAATCATCAATTATATCAGTTATCTAAAAATTCTGCCACACACTATGGAACTGCTAACTTTGTTAGTACCATGTTGAACTATGCTAGTCTTAAATAAGTCGTGGTAAGTTTAATGCAATATTAATGATTATTTTCCAATTTCTAAATCCAATAAATACAGTTTTTGAACCATGCTATATAGCACTGCAATAAGGATGAAAATGGGTAAGTCAGAGTGAGGTGCAAGGCTTTGGATGTCATCTCCAGATTTCCAACAGTGTAAACCAGCCAGCAAATCCCCTCTGGAAGAGATTAGGAAGTACAGATCAAAGAAAAAAAGGGGAAAAAAAGAAAAAATTCCATAATGGTTAATCAAAGCAAAGAATGAAAGCAAGAGGGAAAGGCAAGTACTAAAAAAAAGGGTGCAATAAGTGGTAAAACAGGGTGGTAGTTTGACAGAGGAAAGGAAACTAAGCAAAAAAACTGAAATAACAGGAGGAGGTCAGGATGGAAAGGCTTATGTTAGGATAGATGATGGAGGGAGAAGAGTATGGGTGTGAGGTCACAGCGAGGGTTTATTATGCTATGGGGCCACAGACCTTTTCACCTGCAAGAAGAGGTGAAGTGGAACAGATGGGGGGATTGAAGGAAAACTTCAGAAGCAGATGATAGTATGGGCAATGAAGGAAGCAGGTGTGAATTTAAAAAGGTAGTTGATGGAGAGTAGTAGCCCATAGATGGAGGGGAGATATTCAAAGTAGATTTGGGAAGGTAGAGAGCAAAAAAAAAGATATCAGAGAATGAAACGTATCACCCGCTTTTAATGTTATCCCGTGAATGGCCTTTATCAGTTGTTGTCACTCCCATAATTATGCTTCAGATGGAACTAACCACACCTACCAGTAGGCCAGAAGGTGCATAACATCGACATCGTCCTCCGCTGAAAAACAAACCTGACTATCCAAGAACCTAGTTATGTTGTACCTACCTAACCTAACCAAGTTGTTTTTGTGCCTAAACCTGGTGCACCCTGGTTTATAATTGTAGCCATGATGATGAAGGTCAGGCACATGATAATGGCATACTGAGCTGACTAGGAGTTGGAGTAGGGCCCACAAACCAACGTCTATGCTTGTGATGACAACTGATAAAGGCCATTTAATGCAGTGACAACATTTGAAGCAGGTAAATGTGTGAGTCTAGAGTGTAGGTTTGTTGCTTGCCAACAAATTTGTCAAATATTGGAGCCAGGAAATCTGAAATTGGGCAACAATCTGAGCCTTAGTGGAGTTCAGGGGTGTTGAGCAACTGGCAGCCACTACAGCTAAAGGTAATAGCCTTTAATGCCCTTTATTCAAGGCAACCGCACCCTAAACAGTGAAACTCAGTCACCGCTGGTACTCTATTTGTGAAGAATGTAGTAAAGATAGCACAAATCCTAACATTTAACAGGTCACCTGGGGATATGAACAGCTTACTCCTTCATGTTTTTTGCCTAAACCTAATTGAACCTTAACCAAAGCATTGTCACATCATAAATGTATATGGTACAGGATTATCTACACAATCACACAGGATGGACAAAACCTACCAAACATGTGGAAGAGAAAATTATAGTAAATGTGCAAAGTAAAAACCAATCTTTAGATTCTAAACATCTATTTTCAAATACCAGTTTTTGAGATCACTTTCCATGTTAAATGTTGACCATTGATACTTACCTTAGATGTGTGCACACACCTTTTTTAGACAATGCCAGATTATCACCATTATTTCTGCTTCACTCCTTCTCACCTTCACCTCCAACTAAGTGGTTTAGATAAACTGGCTGAACTTGGGGTTTTCTAACAACTTGTGTGAGTGTCTAATGCTTGTGTTTCTGTGCTTTTAGTACTGTTGTAGCAATGTCACCAAATCTTAGCTATTACCTTGACAATCCCATTGGAAAGGATAGAAATAATTGCCAATGCACTGAAAAAAAACTCAGTTAAACACTACTGAGTCAAGTCCTAGTATATGGCTGGACCAACCTTTATCTGTGGGCTTCTCTTCTAATGTCTTTGTAAGTACAGTAATTCAATACAGTCGAATTCCCAATAAAGCTGTTTTCATCAAAAATTCCCTTTGTCTGTTGCCAGGTGCTTTTGTGAAAAAACGTCGCTAAATGTGTCTGAAAAGTAAGTAAATCTAGAAACGAAGGCGCTAATGCGGCAACACTGCCTGTTAATGCCCCCCCGATGATGTAATAGAACCTATTTGTGCCAAATCATTTTGAAAGAGAAACAGCCAGTCGGGAAACTCCAACACTCAGCTAACCGACCAATGGTATAACTTCAGCACTCAGTCAGAAAGCGACACTCACGTTTATCTGGCTGGCCCTGCTGTTGGGGTCCAGCAAAAAATGGAACCTTTGTTACAGCTAAGCTTTAAAAAACTCCTTTTTTCAGATTCCCCACTTCAGTGTAGGGTAGTCATTACTTCTGAGGTCAGTATTTTACTCAACGACATTTCAGATGGGCAGATACTCTTGAAAGATTAAAACCCAGTACTACTGCTCAAGAAACCTGTATCACTCCATCCAGTTCCTGTGATAATATACAGATGGGCTATAATGCTAACTTGATGAACTTACCATGCTGAAAATTTCAAAAGAAATGCATTAGTATGACATTATTCGGAAATCTGGGCATTGGTTAGGGCTCATTAAAAGCAGACGCAGACTCATACAAGAGTTATTGGTGTTCTGGTTGGGCCTAGATCAAGTTTTTAGGCCTGTCAAACTGCAAAAGGAAATCATTGTTACCAGGTCTTGTTAAGCAGTTACAAATCTGTCATCTGGAATTATGTTTTAGGATTTTACCTCTATGTGGTGAGCATAATACGACACATTCATTTTGACACACATGCAGCTCTCTCCCTGACAGGCTGCCTGAGACTGCATGCTAAACCTTGAGCAAATTGTAGAAATAAAGGGATGTAAAATGGACTTTAAAAGAAAACTAAGCAGAGCAAAAACAGAAAGACACTTTTGATTTCTTTCAATGTACCATTGTTCCCTCCATTTACTGAAGAAATGCAACAGAAATGGCATAGTCTCATCAGTCAGGAATGAGGTGGGTGTCTGTGTAATAACTGGTTTAGACCTCTGTGACATGTGCTGTCTGTATTGTTTTTTGCGATATTTTGGGGATTTTGTCATAAGTGATCAACACTGATATAGAGGTGAAAAGCCAAATCCAAAGTGTGACTCTTCTTGACACTAAAAAGAGCTTCTCTTGTTTTTATGCTTTCGGAAAATAATCTTTGTGTTCACCTGTCCAAAATTACATGTTCAAAATGATGACTTCCTCCTTTGCAGGACCACCCGTTTAATTTGTCTTGGTTGTTACTTTGTCGTTTGTTACTTGGGCTACGCTATTAGTTTGTCATTTTCATCCCTATTGCGTATCATTAATTGACACGAATGTCAGTAATGTCCGTCTAGTTCAATAAAGGGATAAGCTCAGTCACTCTTCTTGGTCTATCTTTCCATCTTTTTTATCTACAAAGCTGTGGGAAATGTTAAATACAGGGTTTGTGTTTGTGTGTGCTTGAGAGAGAGGAAAAGAGACAAGAATAGATAAGACAAAGTGTGAATGAACGAGTGTGATGGCCATTGCTGATGATGATCTAACTGCCTTTGCCTCTCAGATAAACCACATGGACCACCGTACAATCTCACTAGTTAATGAATGTCATTCTCTGATAAACATGAAAATTGCCATCACCCATTCCTGCTCTGGCTTTTGTGATTTTGTGCAAGCTCTGCTATTCATGTGGTTATGTGTGTGTATGTTTGAAAAGGGGCATTTGATGTGGAAAAGATGTTGGTGTTTGCTTCTCTCTGTGATGGAAACTTTCTTTTGGTATTTTACAGTGGTCACTGGTCTGCACATTTTGTTGTATAGCTGCCACTTAGCAAAATAAAATATGTTTAATCAAATCATAATGAATCATCTATGTTTCCATCTGTCAAAGCTGTCACAGCTTCACGCAGAAAAAGATTTTTGTTTATTTATTTTTTTCTTTTTTTGCGTTCTTTGTGACTTCAATTCACTTTGGAGTTAAGATATGGCAATCATAAAAACGGCGCTCATCTCAGCCCTTTTCCATTGGGTTCAGCCCTCTACAGATATTACTACTTGAGAAATCCTCATCAAAAGACTGTGCTATGGATTCGGTTGCTGCTGTTTGGTTATACTTTGTGGGATTTTTCCAGGATTCAAGACCCCTTGTTAAAACCCACTCTTACTGGCTGCACCTGCACCTTCCTCACCTTCCTGTTGCTTCTTCTCTTTTGGCTCTATCTAATGCTGCTGCAGGTGTGTCAGTTTATGACAGGATTAACCATTTAACTGTAGCTCGCTCTCTCTCAACTCTCATCTCCGGTGTGCTGGTGAGGAAATGGGGTAGGAGGGTTACTAGAGAATTGACAAAGGGACCTTTTAAGACATATTACAGGAGAGGAAACAATATCTTGACATTGAGGAAATTATACTTTTGGCTTTGTGATATTTTAAAATAAAACATTAGAACATAATTCAGAGAGAAATATTAAATAATTTGTGAGTTACCTCATGAGGTATACATATGCTCAGGTGTTTATGGTTTTCAGTTTGGTTCATAATCTTTGTTGCATGACTTCAGATGTCTGTGTAGCAGACATTTCTTAGGCGTTAACCTTGTAAACATTGACTCAACTTTCTACTTCTTCAATCTAAATGAGTGTATTAAATAGAATTTAGTTTGTTGTGGTTTTCTTTGCCTCTTCGCTGACCTTTGGATATATTATTATCTCTAGCCAGTAATCCTGTACAACAGATAAATCTCTGTTCATACCAAGACTTCATTTAATGCAAATCTTGAGGTTTGTGGTTAATCCATGCAATCGAAACTCATCCAGTTTATCAGGTTGTTATGCCATTTCTTGCCACTGATTTACATAATATTTCTCAACCGTCTCCCAGTATCAGCATTTCAGTTTGTGTTTATCGAAAGTGTGTCTGCGAATCCAGCCCTTTTGTTTGAGTGTGCCTGTGTGTACATTCAGGATACTCAGGGGAGATGTCTGGGACACTGGCCAGAACGTCACTGGTTCTGGATGTGTGTATGTGAGTGTGTGCATTTAAACAGAAGTAAACGGCCGTGACTCTCGTCTGTCTCCGCAGGGGCCTTACATAAGCCTATTTAGCCTCCTACTGTAAGGGGATCCTCACCTCCCTGCTCCTCTTCCTCTTTTCCTCCTCCTCCTAACCCTCTTTTCTCTTCTCTTTCTCTCTTTATCCCACTAACCCGCCCACTCATCCCTTTAGTGCACAGACTTCAGCGAAGGGTTTTACCCATGCTTAAGGGCTTTTTGGCCAAGTCTTTATTCATGTCTGGCACAAGCACACAGTCTTTAACAATGGTGATATCTATCCCAAGTAGCTCTATCTGTCTCTCTGCTCTCCATCTCTTCTTCTGTCTCAATCTCTCATCCGGTCTTTCTGGCACTCGCTCTTTCCCCTTTAGGTCACTTTCTTATCCCCTCTGCACACATTCAAGTTCTCCCATCCTCCATAAAAACCCCATTCATCCTACCATTGCCTCTATCCTCTCATCCAACACCCAGCATTCACCTTCCTCTTTTCCCTCCAGCACTTACACTGAATCCCTCCATCCCCTCCTCTCCCTGGGGCACCACCATTCAGTCCCTCCATCCAGCTGCTCCCTCATCTCCTCCCGTCAGGTTTTTTTTTTTTTTTTTAGATTATTTTGAATAATATCTTGTGTCGTTTTCGTTGTTTCTTAACTTTCCATATTTTGTTCCCCATCCTACCATGTGTCCTCCATCTTTTTATAAACGACCCAATCCTCCAACAAAACAAACTGTGCTTATCACTTTACCTTTTCTGTCTCATTTGAACCCTTATTCGCTCCGATTCATCCTCAAATTTCTTAATTTTCTTAATATAAAATAATTTTGCTCAAAAAGTGCCAAAAATAGTTAAAAATGTCAATCGCTGTTTTAAACCCAAGGTGACACTATTACATATGTTAAAGAAAATAAGCAAATCCTCACAGTTGAGAAGCTAGAACTAGGTAACATTGGGTATTTTTACTTTTGAAAAATGACTACAATTACTTGATTATCAAAATAGTTTCTGATTACTTTTCTATTGATCAACCAAACAACTTGTCTACTAGTGATCATTGATATATAAATTTAGCTGTAATTCTTTCCTTCATTTCTTCAACATGCCCATCTTCTTTTTTAAATATGCAAATTTGAAATTTGAACACTTAAGAGCCAATTTAAGCAAAAAGTCCTGTAGACTTGGCAAGGAATCGACATTAAGATACAATGATTTAATTTAGGTCAACCACATTGTCCAGGCAACAGAAGACGTAACCAGAGCAGGGAAAAGCGTTGTTGCTGTTAGAGGTGGTACATCAGAGAAAACGTGATAAGGGGAATTTAGTACAACAGTGGCGAAAGCAGACATAGAAGGAACAGTTGAAAGAAAAATCAATGCCAGCTTTATTCTTGCCTTTTTCACCGAGTAATGTATCAAAAATTTCATATCTTTTAAACTCTTATCAGTTTACAAGAGAGCTGCAGTTGTTATGCATAAAACTGGTCATCATGATCAGTGATATATTGAACAGAAAACCAAAATCGTTTTTAGGTGTGTAGGTCTGTACTCACAATCCACTCTTAACCAACTTAAGAACCAGGCCAGACCTAGCTTAAATTTTTAGTATTTTAAGTAAAAAAAATTTGATAAATAGCTTTTATTCAGAGTTTGTGAGTTGGCAGAATGAAGGGTTTTTACTTTTAGTAAAAAGTTTTAGTTCAGATAAGTTCAATTTTTTTAAAAACAGATTTTTAAGAACTGCACAGTTTCCCTTCCTCCTATTTCATGCCATATATTCTCTCCTCTCATACACGTTCTTGCTTATTCCTCCCCCTCTTAATATTTTAATTATTGGGACCTTACCTTGCGTGTATATGTATACAAATACATATCCTTTGTGCCTATAATAAATCAGCACACAATGTACTGTCAGTGTGCCTGGTGGTTGTATATGGAGATTAAAGAAGGAAAGTTAGACAGATATAAAAATGCCATGGAGGAGCAGACAGAACAGAGAACAAGGGATGAGAGCCAAGGGCAGGAGAGAGGGAGAGAGAGAATGAAGGAGAAAGTGGTACAAGAAAAGACAGAACAGAGGGACAGATAAAAGCCAAGGACAGGACAGAGATGAAGAGAAGGAAACAGGAAGAGAATAAAAATGGAGACAAGAATGAAGTAGATGGAAATAGTGAGAAAAAAGCAGAGGGAAAGAGCAGACTTTCACCTTTTGTGTGTGTTTATGAAATTTCTTCAGTGTTAACCACTATGTCCTGTATGTATACAGTGTGTGTGTGCGTGTGTTTTTCAAATTGTGTTCATTTGTCTTCCATATCCAATAGCGGCCTTTTTAATAACCATAATAAATGTCTGTTTCCCTGTGTATAAGTGTGCCTGCGTGTATGTTTGTGTGTCTGTGTAAATGTGTGTTTATCTGTTAGTGCGTGAGACACATTGGCTTACTGCTCTCAAGGTTTCTAGATGTGGGGTTGTTGTGTCGTGCCACTTATCAGTGTTTAAGTGTCCTTGAGTAACAACAAAAAACACACATACACACACTCAAACACACACACCCATGAACATGTTTGTACCCATGTATTGAAATAAATTGACACATATTTCAGTTGTAAAAAGAGGTGAAGCATGAAGAAACAAAGAGATAGGAAATATATGAAGATATATAATAATATAATAAATATATACACAAATATATACACAAAGACAAATTGGTTGGACAGTGGAAAATGAAGAAGCATAGGTTTGGAAGTAGTTTGAACTAACTCATACACACAAACTGTTGCAAACACACTCTTGTTCACCTGTTTCCCACGGTGCAGTGCGAGTGTATTTGGACTGTGAGCACTAGGCTTATCTGTCCATCCTGTCATAACAGCTCTGTATGTGTGTGGTATGCGTGGGGTGGAGTAGATACATGCACACACGTGTACACACACATAAACCACACACACACACACACACACACACACACACACACACACACACACACACACACACACACACACACACACATATATATATATTAACATACATAAAAGCATAGGCACTAGGCCCCTAAAAAAGGTCAAAATGGCCTTGCACAGGAAGTACTTTTACCACAACAGATAGCAGCACTTCCTGACCAGATCTGAAAATAGTCACACACAAACACACACACATACACACACACAAACGGGCACACAAAGAGTTACAGTACACAACAAAACTGAACTTTTCATTCAGTATTTGTATAAACAAACTTGCATTCATAGTGCCATCTATATATGTCATCTCCCCTACACGTTTTGCACCCATGCAGCCCCACATCAGCACATTTCCTCCTCCATGCTTAACAGTCGGCACTGTGCAGTCAATGTGGTAGTCCTGGCCAGGTCCACACCAAACATGCTGGACCCCATTTGATCCAAAAAAATTTATTTTGGTTTCATATGACCAAAGAATGTGCTGCCAATATTCATTATGCCTCTTTTTATGTCATGTTTATAAAGATGAATCTTGCAGTTTTGTGCAGTTTTGTGAGCAATGGTTTTCTCACAATGCCCACACTGTCTGATCAGTCACTGAAAAAACAATTCCACAGGTAATTTTTGTGCTAAGTCAGAAGCACTAAAACTTCTGTTTTTGAATGCAAGGTTGCGTAAATAGCAAACTGCGCGTGATGTCATTTTTCAAGGACGACCACTGCCCCTCCTGTTAATGATAGTACCAGTGCAGTGCCTGTAAAAAATGTACTTGTTATCTAATCAATAGCTCAATATTTTCTTCAATAATTTAATCATCATAATCTAATTTCCATGTCACTGCTGTGTTATGATACTAATGATAATCATAATAATAATAGACCCTGTTTTATCAGATACCTGATTAGAAAATACAGTTCAAAAGGATTGCTGATTGCTGATACATACACTCACTTGCCAATTTATTAGGTACACCTAGTTAAAAGCCATGCAGTATAATACAACAGGCTGCAATAAATCCTCTCTTCATGAGGGTTATAATGTTCAGTTTTTATTGAATCTGTTTGAAATTGGTGTGGACTTATTTTAAAGGTAATTTTAGAGGCTGTGATTTGTGGTGCTGTGGAACTGTACTGCGTTATACTGAGAGGTGTTCTTAATAAACTGGCAATGTAGATTAATTTCATCGCTGTGTGTCATGTAACTATTTCCCTGAACTGGAGAATCAGTATCTTTACTGAAGAACTTGACTTAAACCTTAAAATGGGTATGACAGGGATGTATTTGATTACTGCAGTAATATGCAGTTAAAAAAAAATCAATGGCAAACATATTTTTGCGTTAGCAAAGAAAATATCTGAAACAACATAATGTTAGTTTAAGACATTTTCTCATCCCCATTAAAGGAAAAACAAAAAATACAATGGCTGAATAACAACTTTAGTTACTATAACAATAGTGACGCATAAATGGCTTGTTCTGCCTCTTAGCAATCCTAACATATCGTGTTTGGGTGGGGATAAAAAGTAAACAAAATGGTGCTGTCTTGCTGTCTGTGTCTTAAACAAAGTGGTCCCTGATGCTTTTGCTTTAAGTGACCGTGTATAGCAGTTGTACTGCTGTGATAAGCCATTTCCAATTGGCAGAGCTTGGGTCTCTGTCTAAAATACTCCCACACATTAGATGATCCTACGCAAGGTTTTTTAGCTGCACCTGGTTTTCCGGGGAATTCATGCATTCAGTGACGTCGGTTATGTGAATGTGCCACCCCAGCCCTAACCGACTGTCATTAAATGTATCTCTTTTTATGTTTCTTGAGAACCACTCAACCAAAAAACTTCACAGTCAACACTGCACTTCCTTGGGTCCTCAGCAATACACATGTGAAGTTTGCAGTCGATTGGATGAGCGTTGTTGAGAAAATCGAAGGACAGACAGACAGACAGACAGAGATTCCTTCATTTATAGTTATATGGTTCTTTGTATACCTCCTAACCACTGTTGCAAATAGATGTGAACACTGAGGAGAAGATACATCTGTGCAACTTGAAAATTGTTTCATTTGCACTTATCCGAGGGCTTTATAAACAAATGAAAATGAGAGGAAAAATAAGAGAGATGGGAGGGATAAACAGAGAGAACTGGAATTTCTGCTGAGTTCTTAAACCGGTCTGAGCTGTCACACTAACACACACACAGGCAAATTCACATACACATAATCGGTGTGTACATTGCTAGCTAGCTTACAACTAACATCTGCAAAATGGGTACATTGGCTGTTTGGGCCAAATAAACACAAACTGCACAAAATGTCCATATGTGTGATTGACGACAGATGAATATTTCTTTCTAAACACACTTTTAAAAAATTTTGCTTTTCGACCATGACTGACTGGATAAAATGTGCATGACTATGCTAATGTTAGCTGACGAGATTTCATGGGTGATTTATGGGAGTTGTGGTTTACAGGATGGATTTTTCCCAGCAAAAGCCTACTGTCAACTTGCCTATTCTTGTGTGGGTAGGGGTAATTTTGTGTGTGTATTACAGAGAGTTCCTGGGTTTGCAGTGAAACACAATCCTATCTCAATTTTTTCATTACACAGAGAACAAGGTCACTTTCCATTTAAACTGGTCACAGTAGCAGTGGTGGTAGCTGTGTTATCTAGAAGGTCACTGTGGTAGACTTGATGTCCCTGGGCAGCACTGCATTAACAGAGTACTTGTACCCACTTGTTATTATATTACCAAAAAAATTAAGGTGTCCTGGTAAAATGTTAACACATTTATTTAAACTGTGTCTGTGATTGTTTTCTTTGTCTTAATAAAAAAAAAATTCCAGCAGAGTATATTTTCATTGTACTTTTGTACATTGAATGTGACACGGTTATATGAGAGTATCAATCCAAACGTTGCAGGATCTCTTGCAATAAATGGTTACGATACCGCATAGCTATTAGCTGTTATGGAACACATTTTCTAGGTCAAGGTGGAGGCAGCTGCTACTACTTACTAACTGATGGGAGAGCAGACACTGACCCAGGCAGAAGTGAAAAGACACTTTCTCTCTCGAGACTGTCTCTTTTACTCCTTCTCTCTTTACCTTTCACATTGTATTGAGTTTCTTGTTTTCTATTTCACTGGCTAGTCTGCAAGAATTGGAGTAAGATTAGAGAATGACGTGCTATTCCAGATTACAGGGAGAGAAAGAAGTGAATTGTGGGTCGAAAGGTGTAGGTGAGTGTTTAAGTGATATCAGAAACTGGTGCAGGTGAGGAAAAGAGATGGATGGAAAATGAAGCTCATAAGCAAGAGCAATGGCAGTGAAAGTCCTCATGATCATGTTGCACGATCATGTCAGAATCCAACTTGGCAGTGATGCCCTGTCAGCATTCCTGCAAAGGAAAGAAGGTATTTAAATGGAAAAGAAGGGGGGAGGGAAGGGACAATGAATAATAAAAGGCTTCATTATGCTATTAAACAATTTCCTACTACTAAAGCATTTACAAAACATCACAGTGACACAATGTCCCAGACATAGTTTGTCTGCATTGCATCTGCTTTCACAAATGTAAACATTGTGTGCCTAAGCAGTTTATTTCCTGCGTCTTTTTCTCATTCATAGTTTCAAAACAAAAGTTATATTCAAATGGAAATACTCAGTTTTGAAAGATTTTTTTGTGTGTAAACAAATAACAATATAATTGGAAAAAGGCAGGGTTATGCAAAAAAAAATGGGAGGAAGAATGGTTTGAAGAGAAAAGTGGAGGAAAGAGGGACAGACTCTGATTTAAGCAAATGAGTTTATTAATAATTTCGGAAATGGAAGGAAGCATTTCATTGTCTGCCCCCTAGTACAGTTATCTTATGAGTTAAACCACTTGAACAATAAGCATATTTTGTAGTTGACTTTTCTTGTCAAAAATACAGTCGCATTAGAGAGCTTTTGATAGCAGTATAATCCAGAAAGACAGCTGTAGGTCAGAGACCAATACAGAGACAGATGGATTCAGGACGGCCAAGAGTTAGCAGAAGGAAGTAGACATGCAGTGATGGATGGATGAGTGAGGGAGTGTAAGAGGAGATAAAGAGGTGTACAGTGATGGACAGAGCCGAGCCGTCCAGTCTACTAGAGCTGGAAAAATAACAGATAACCAACACAGTGTAAATCATTAAGGGAGGGCAGGAACATGCAGGTCATGGCTTCCCTCAACATATGAGAAGACGTATGATGAAGGGTTAGAGGAGGGGAGTTTATATGGAGACAGGATGAATTGAGGGGAGAGAAAGGGTGAAGTTTCAGTACAGTAGCTACTGATTTCATTGTTTGGACAGGCAGTTTATCTAATTAGAGGGGCTGTGTGTCCTGAGCGATGGGGGGAGTGAAGGACAATCAGCCAAGCGTGTTTACCTTTGGATGCTTCTTGATTCCTGTCCTCCCTTATATGGGAGGTTCGGACACAGAGATAGCAAAAATGAGAAATAAAATACTGCCGGCACGTGTGATGTAAAAGTTTGACAATATGCTTGTTTGTGCAACTATTTTTACTGCAAGTTTACAGAAATTCATCTGTACGAAATAATTTCCAACCTCTATTCAGTGTCTCAGCTGTGGCTCTTTGGACCTATTGTGCTCTGACAGTGTATATTTTTTAGTGTTGATCTGTCCGCTGCTGTGAATCACTGGCTCTTGGTTCTGGTACGTGGTTGACCCCCAATCCTGGGAGAATTGCCCAGAACTCTGGGATTCATAACAGAGCACAGGGAACACTTTGTCCTTCTGTCTTTCTCACCTTCACATCCTTTCATTTTTTTCAGTCTGTCTTTCTCTCTCACTCGCTCACTTTCGTTGTCTTTTTTTGACAGATCACTGTTTCCTCTCTTTTTCTTTTTTGAGATAGGAGAGTGAAAGAGAGAGAGAGAGAGAGAGAGGGATTGTGCCATGGGCTCAAATGTCAGAATGTCAAGGGTTTCCCAGCCAGGCAATTACATACCGCAGGACAACACTGAAACACACATGCACAATCTCACATACAACCTACACATCACACACAAAGGCTCGTAGTCTAAGCAAAAGACTCACACTTTGAAAAAGTCACAATTTCCAAGTCTACGCACACGCATACTTTCCGGCTGCCACCTGTCACTCACACACAGACACACACATACACACCCACTCAGTGAGGTCAGGTGGTTTTTCAATCAACACAGCTGTGTGCTCTCCGGAGCAGTAAAATGATTCTAGGCCCAGTGTTGGCAGGCTTTGATGAGTCTAACACACCACTGAGTTCTGGTTCATTCTATCTGCCTACAAAGGCTCTGACAGACGGCTGCCTGACTGTTAGGCAATGCAACTGCACCTGCTTGATGTGTGTGAGTGCACACACACACACACACACACACACACACACACACACACACACACACACACACACACACACACACACACACACAAAGAATGCAAGACAGAATCACAGACAGTCAAGTACATTTTTCTGTATAGATTTACAAGACATGGGAGAGAAGAGTACAAAGAAAAATGGACTGGGTTCTCACTGGCATTGAAAATGTCCTTTCTTGGCCAGAGAAGATGCGAAATAAGGCCTTGAAAGTTTTTGAAAATGAATGGATAACTTTAAAAGTAATAATAAGAGACAGCTTTCAAGTCCTTGATGGAAAGTATGTCACAATTCTACACAAGGAAACTGTAAGTCAGTTGTAAGTCGCTCAGGTTAAATTAAGGAGACGCAACATTTACAGTTTATTAAAAGGACATTTTTAGCTTTGTTAGCAGCATGGCGCTAGGGATGGCAATTCGAGTCTGTTATTGGATGGTTGGTCTACCTCTTGTCTGGTCCAGACTGAAATATAAGTATATGATGGAAATCCCAATGACTTTGGTTATCTGGTGCCACCAGCACGTCAGAGTGTATTCTTATCCTGTGAAATATCTCAACATCCACTGGATGGATTCCCATGAACTTTGGTACTGACGTTCATGTCCCTCAGGATGAACTGTACGAACTTTGGTGATCCCTTAACTTTTCAGCTAGCACCATCATCATGTTACATAGCTGAGACCAAGTCTTTTCAATGTATAGGCATATTAATCAAACGCATTAGCTGTGTGGCTACACAGGGTCTGTTACTTCTATTCTTCCATGACTATACCATGTCAAAGACTTTAGTCGTTTTGCTGGTTATGTCATTTGGGAGCCAAGTCTTCAAGTCTTAAGTAAAGTCACAAGTCCTCGTGGTGACTTGTCAAATCCACAGCTCTTGAAGATAGTATCTATATTTACCCATAGTGTCTGCCTCTCAATCTGTCCCTGCAGTATTTCAGAAATGAGGGAATCACAATTTTCACCAATATGTCTAAACTCAAAATACACCTGTATTGACTTTGAGACAAGACCCCTAAAGACACATAAATCCTATCTGATGATAGTCAGTGAGAGTGTTCCTCGTCCAGTGGCTGCTGATGGGGTGAATAATTTTGTATAATTATAGGAGAGGCATGGAAGAAAATGAATTCTTTGAGGACTGTTTGGCCTCCTGTGCAAAGTGAGACTCATTACACAGAGCCCTAAATATAATCTCTTTGTTTTTCTGAGTAATGCAGTAGTCCAATATGAAAGTGGTATGGCAAATACTGGTTAGACACTTTAAGCTTAACAATCAGCCTCCCCAAATCTCTTTTATGCTTTTATTCATCCAAAGCCTTTTTATGTTCTTTGTCCAATCAAATGTAAACACCCAGTAGAGTTTCGTAAGAGGATACTTGATGGTTATTTTTTGATACACTGGCGTTTTTTTTATATTGACATGAATATACATGAGACCCTCCGCAGTATCTGTGTTTTGGTCAAGCATGAAGCTATAGGAGTGTTTTGGAGAGCAGAATCTATCGGCTCTCCTCTTCTCATCCTCATGCCATAAATCATTGATGAGGTGTGTGTATCTGCCTGCACCTCTCCCTGGACAGTCCCAGGCATGCAGTGCACGGCAGTATGAGTGTATTTGTGTGCAAATCCGTGTTTTGTGTAGGCAAATGTGTTGTATTTTTATATGTTTTTAAAGCTTTTAATGTGTGCTTGTATGTGTGAGTATCATTTTGGTGTAGTGCTATTGTAAAGGTACCGTGAATGTGTGCATTATTATGTGTATGTGTGTTTGTATTTGGTGTGTGCACGCGTGTGTGTATGACGGGGGGATGCATACACTGGGGTCTTTGAAGTGTAAAGTAACAGGCCTTTTTAAGTTTTGGATGTGAAATATTTATATGAGCAGGAGTGCTGCTTTGGGAGAATGAGTTGAGAGAAAGAGAGACAAGGACAGATGGATAAACTTGTGTTTAAACAACAAATAAGCAGAGATCCATGGTGTCTTTTAGAGCTAGTCCATTATTAAATAGCCCTTAAAAGATTCGGTCATGTCCTGTCACAGACTAATGCAATGTTTAAAATCTTCGATGAAACTTCCTGCAGGTTTGAAGGTTTGAAGATAGCAATAAATTAGGAGTCAGTTGGTATCTCGGCGGTACTCTCTTAAAATGTTGAATGTTTCTTTCAGTATACTGTTCATTTTCATCAAATGTTGTATATCTTAGGCTCTGCCAGGGGGTGTAAGTTCTGAGACAGTCTATAACAAGTTTGCTCAGATTTTATTATTGAGCATCACATGAGCAGACCAACCCTGCCTAGCTCAGATGTGAATTATTGTTGCAATAAACGGTTAAAACCTTAACACATGTGTCCTTACTAAATTGCAGTTGATTTTAGGGTGCTTATTTAAATGTACATTTCTTTTTTGCAGATTTTGGTCACATGGGGCCAAGCTTCCATTGTGATACCCTCCGTCCATCTCTGCAACGTGCAAATGGCATGTTAATGTTTCTCTTTTCTCTGCATTACAATGTGCTATCAATCTAAATCAATGAATACAGGCCTGAAAAAAAAGTTCATTGGTTGAGACCTGGGGAACTCGGCACTCTTTCTGTGTGTGCGTGTGCGTGTGTGCGTGTGCGCATGCGTGTGTGTATGTGTGTGGTGAGGTAGTGTTAAAGGGCAAACTGAGCAATTTACCAGACAGGACAAAGGAATGAAGATGCTAAGACCTTTAAGAGAGCCGTGTGTACTGTTGGGTGCATGTTTATGAGTCTGTGGGTTTGCGTGTTTTTGCTCTATCATGTGTGTGTTTGTGTATGTGTGTCAGGCCCAGACATCAGCATTGACAATAGCCTGTTGAGACCTGGGGGGAGACTGGCTTGAAAAAACTTGAACACAAACAAAAAGAAAGAGAAGGAAGGATAGAAGGAGGGAAAGAGGAAGAAAGGAGGAGGGAGGGGGGGAATTTGGTGGGGTGTAAAAGAAAGGGAGGAAGAAAAATGGAGGGAAACTGAGGGAAAATGTACAAATGAAGGAAATATGGATGTATATGGTCATGGGATTGTGGAAGGGAAAAAACAAGACTGGCATGTAGGGGTGTATGGATGTAAAACTGGAAGGAAATAGGGATAGATGAAACAAAGACTAATTGGATGCAAGATTGTTGAGAAAGAGGGATTAGAGAAGTAGTGAAGGAGGGAGGGAGGGATTGAAGCAGAGAGGACAGGCATTAAGGGGGGCAAATGAAGTCAGAATATGAAACAAAAATGATTAAAGATGGAGGGATGGATGGAGAAGAGAGGGAGGGGAGAAAAGAAGGGTGGGGTGAAGAGAGTGAAAGAGTTGCATGAGAGGAGGCTTGGACTGGCCGGATGGATGGATGATGGAGGGATTTAAAGGGGAGGAGGCAATTTTTAGATGAAGGCAGAAGAAATTGAAAGGAAAACCACAGGCCTCTTTGAGTAAAGGTTAGCTGTGACGGAAGCCAGAGGCAACAGGGTCAAGTGTGTCTGTGTGTGTGTGCGACAGAGAAACACAAGGGGACATGAGAATTTGCTTTGCCTCCCTGTTTCTGTGTGAATGAAAAAGTGCAAGGGAAAGGGGATGTAGCTGATGTGTGTATCTGTGTGTGTGTGTGTGAGGGTGTGCTGGTGTAGCAGGAGTAGGCAATCAATAACTGATAAATAAATTATAAGCCACAAAATTTCAAAAGGCACCAACAAAAACAAATGATTCAAGTACTCACAAGCTACAAGCGGGAAAATATGGGCGGGTGGGCACTGCAGTGTGCACTTGTGTTGGGGGGTGGGTATTGTGTGTTTGTGTGTGTGTGTGTGTGTGTGTGTGTGTGTGTGTGTGTGTGTGTGTGTGTGTGTGTGTGTGTGTGTGCGTGTGTTGTTGCAATGGAAAATATGTGGCAGCTCAGTTGTGGAGGTGTCGATATCGTCAACACAGTGTGACATTTTTAAACTCTTATGTCCGGTTTGTGACATCAGGGAGTGTTTTACAGGATCACACTTTGTGTCTGGTATCAGATTACAGTTTATGTGAAAAACCTCTTTCACACACATGCAGCCAAATTTGCACATATACTAAAGAAAGAGAGCGAAGTAAGTAAGGAAGGAATTTAACAAACAACAGACGCAACGAGATGATGGAAACCATGTTAGAGGAGAGCTGAAGTAAAGGTGGATAGATTCTTTAAAGATGCTATTTTTTAATATTTTTCAATTATTATATCTTTCATTGTAAGTATGTAATTGTGAGAAACTAATATAATCTCCATAGATAAATGACAAAATACCCTGTACTGGCTCTAACACTATCTGTTGTATCATCTGTTTTCATATTTTGTGTACAAACAATGGGGGTGGCGTGCTCCAGTGCAAACAGACATAAACTTTCAGCGAAACTATTGAGGGGATGATGGGAAAAATGACTTCCATAGAGTTTATCTTTGTCAGCTAGGTAGAAGAGAAAACAAACGAGGTGTGATGCCAAAGAGAGGTGGTACATGTGAAATGTGATCTAATTGTTGACCAGCACTAGCTATGCCAATAATCTTTTTTATAAGGATATAATAGTGTTTTTTTACCTTGACAACAATAGACATTATTAAAATCAATTGTTTTATCATGTTTAAGCCCATTGACTACCAATCACATTACATTTCTGCTGACGTTTATGAATGTTTTTTCCTACCTTCTAAGCAGCCATCGTCTTCCATATCATATCATATCAGTACACTATGAAAGTCACTATGAAAATCACCTTTATAAACAGTGAGCATCAGGCTAGCATGTATGTTTGCACATGTTGTACTTGCATATAATACACAAGAGGGAGGACTGCAGCAATAATGTAAGTCAGAAAATCCATCTTAAGCAAGTCCCTGCAAGTTTTTTTTTTTTTCTAAATGAGTGGAAGCTAATGGATGCCTGGGATGTGGGAAAATATTTATCTAAGATAAAATGGTAAATGGTAATCAGATATTATGCATGCTCCTATATAAGGTATTTTTAAAATCCAATTTTCGCCGGGATCCTTGAATCATCAATTTTTTAATGTCAAATTTTCAAAATAAAAATGAGAAAAACAAAATAAAAAATGAGCTCTATGAAGTATAAGATGCATAAATATTGTATAGTCTTTAAAGGAAATGATCAGATATATGGGGTGGTGCGGAAACAGAGCACTCTGATTTGTAGAAAACTGGATGTAGATATGAAATGACTCCAGTTTTCTGCCTGCTGGGTCCAGAAAGTGTAAACACTGGTTAAACTGTCCTCGTCAGACTATAATGCAGCCTTAGTTAGCACAGTCAGATGAAAAATGATTACAGCAGATTCAATCACCAGCATCTAACAGAGAGCACATCTGTTGACACTACATTGTTGTAATGTTTAGTATTCTACTATTCATCTTATTCTGCTCCCTTTTGCTCTAATTTGTTCGGTTTTATTCTACTCATTGGTAACAGGGAGAAACAAGCAGCAGCAGAGTTTCAGTTCTCTACACACACACACACACACACACACACACACACACACACACACACACACACACACACACACACACACACAGACATACACATGCATACACACACTTCTTCTCCCAGTCTGGAGTCTCCAAGGACCTACCGTGTTTGTGTATGTGTGTGTGATAATGAAAGCTGCTGACTGGCAGTTGTGATTGGCTACCTCTGAAGCCTCTGGAGATGGCTGTCTGAATGGTGCCAGCTAGACGCCAGACAGACGGCACACAGTGTGTTTGTATGTGTGTGTGTGTTGTGTGTGAGCGAGTGCGTTTGCGTGCATTTGTGCTTACACGAACATACCTTCAGCAGGTGTGTGTGTGCGTGTACCTGCAGTGTGTTTGGATCTCCACGTGTGAGTGTAAATGTCCACTCCGTGTTATGTGTGTGTGTGCGTCACTGATACCGTGCCCCACCTCGCTGTCTGGGGCCTGATTATAAATACAATAAATTAGTCCATGTTTTGTGTGAGTGTGTCCCATAAGGTGTAGGTTTTCACCCTTGTGGTATGTACTCTCTATTTCTATCTGTCTTTTTTTGTCTGTCTCCTCCTCTTATCTGTCTGTCTGTCTCTCTTACGGATTAACTGTCATAAATATAATCACAGTGCTCTGGAGTGTGGATGTCATATAAGTAAATCATTAACAGATGTGTAGATAATACTGTATACTGTATTAGGTGCAGTGCTCATGGAAACATTCGCAGATTGTGAGGGAGGGGAAAGTTTGGCTTGTTTGGGATTCTGCCCCTTAAGACTTGGTCACACAGGACTTTTACACAGGAGGCCAGCATTCATTTCCTGCGTGAAACCAATTATCAATGTTTTTTTCTTCTATCCATGACCGTTCCACAACCTTAACTGCATTTATTATTGTAATCTCGATGACAACGGTCCTCTAACCTTAAGGAAGTACTTATTTTAACCTAATCCACGATCTTCACAATCTTTTCATACACCTAACCAAGTTGTTTTTGTGCCTAAACCTAACTAAACAATGATCTTTCTAAAACGTTAACTGCGTTTATAATTGTTACCATGACGACAAATGTCCAGTATGCTTGCAGCAGTATCCTTGAATGGGTCGTATCCAAGGATTGGGACAATTGACCTATATGGTTGTTTAGGTTGGGGGACTTGTTGAATCAATTAATTGTAATGGAACTGCGGCAAAAGAGGATCTGCTTGAGGAGGTGGAATTCATCCGCCCAAATGTTTCTCATTGACTTCAACTTTGTTGAACTTTGACATACAAATTTGCGCCGTTGACCAGTGGCAAAACATCTTGACAGTGCTGACCTTTGAGGGGGACAGAGAGCCAGAGAGCACAAAATGGAGAACGCTACAACAGCTTATTAGCTGTGATTCACTTTATTTAACCTCCTCTGTCAAAAGCAGTTGATGTTACAAATATGTCCTTTAAATAAACTGTGTGAACTTACTGTCCTGTTAGAGACTGAGCTAAGCTAAGCTCTGTGAGCTTTATTTTTCCCCTTCAGTATTTGTCTTATTGAGTGAAAAGGTGTGACATGGTAAACAAAGTACGGGTGAAGTAAACAGAACCTTCTCATTGACCATGACAATGATCTTTCTTTAACATTTATTTTGTTTTCCTGTTGTCTAACCAGGGAGAGAAACGTGAGCTTCCCCAGAAACAACACAATTTTGAGTTTGACAGGATCTTGCAAAACTGTTATACAACAATTTGCATTTTTAATGCTGCAGTGAATGATATAATAAATAGATAAAATCATTATTCATCAATTAAAATCTAATAATTATTGGTTATTGGTAATTTATAAATATGGGTGCAACTCTGGTCCGTGTAGCTCTTGTTAGTATCTTGTCAGTAATGTGCTTAGCATGAGTAATGTGGACATGTGTAGGGTGTTTTTTATGTATCATGGCCATGGGCTGCTTTTGTGTGATACAGTTATGTGTACTGTGTGCGTATTTGGTGTCATATCAGTGATTCTCAGGAATTGGCTGCTGGAGCATATGTCCTGAAAGCGCATTCAGTTCAGCAACCTCTCTTTAATAATTTCTGCCGTGCATTAAAGCTGAGTAATCTGTCCGATCAACATCATGTGATGACTTTGCAACCCTTCCCAATCACACACCTTTGTGGATCAGGTGTGTCTACAAGGGCAAGATTCCACCAAATCCCTAATCATGCAGTGTTACCCAATCATTTGTGCTATATCAGTCCTGCATGCAACCAATTAAGCTTTTTTAAAAATAGTTTTTCTCTTTTCTGGCAAGCTGCAATGCAGAAGTGAAAAGGTTAAGGATATCATGGAGTTCATGGTTTGATTATTAGGGTCTGACCCTTGAACTCAGACACTTGAATCAATGAATGTATTTCAACTCCAAAATTTCTGAAAGGCAAATAGAATAGGAGGATCAACAACACATTCTATGTTGAACAATGAACTCATGATGATGAGTGGACATTTTGAAGAATGTGTGAACTTTGTGAGGGAACTTCAAAATGAAGTGTTAAGTGCACCCTTATACCAGTCTCACCCTGATCTTTATCACAACTAGATCAGCCAAAAAAAATATCCAGGATCACTTACAGACACACATGCACACACACAGACACACACAGTACTGAACCTTTGAGGATAAAGCATGCTGAATCAAAATAGCAGGAGAAAGACACCGTGGCTGGGTGATAGAATAAGGGAGTGACTTTACCTCTGGACTGTGGCAGAGGGAGTGGCATTGAAAGAAAGAGGAGGGTGTGAGTGTGTGTGTATGACAGAGGGAGCTTTGCTTTCATGCCTTGCTGAGCAGTGAAAGAGTATGTGTCACAGAAAACAAGCCAAACGACAGAGCGTAAAAGTTAGGCAAAAAGAAAGAGACAGGGAAAAAGGCAGAGGAAGACAAAGAGGGGGAGAAAGAAGAGACAGTGGAAGAGTTGGCTGAAAGCAGCTTCTGTCTTCTGTCCCACCCCCTGACTGTCTTCCCCTCCTCTCTGCCCGGCCGGGAGCGAGAGGAAAAAAGAATAGGAGAGCAGAGAGAAAGACAGAGAGCAGCTCAACCACGCTTGCTCTTTTAGCGCAGGACTCAGGAATTCCAGGACCTTTGGAATTGTGCGCACACGCACTCTCACACACACACACACACACACACACACACACACACACACACACACACACACACACACACACACACACACACACACACACACACACACACACACACACACACACAAACACAAACTTACCCACACACATGCTGGTTTTTCTTGTGGGGATACAAATCTCAACGGGACTCAGAGAGGGAGTATAAGTAACAGAGACAGAGAGATTTTTAGAGAATAGCCCTTTCCAGCCCTTTCCTGTGGACTATTTGACCATGATGGCACCTGCCAAGAGCAAAGTGACTCAGAGGGGCTGAGGACTGAAACAGGACGCAGACAGATGAAGGTGAGATTTTGATTAACTGACATAATCCCTAAAGCTCTAGCATCTCTTTTTGTCTTCTCTGCCAGGATCATTGTCTATATTACCACATATCTCTCTCAAGTTAAGATATTTATAAGAGGTTTTAATTTAATGGATAATTGATGTAGGAAGTTGTGTGTTTGACTGTGGGTACAGAGTGAAATGTGTATGCTGTGTTTTTAGATCTATTTTTTTTCATTAATTCTTTGTAACTGAGCCAAAAACGTGGAATGATTACAGTTTCTTGAATATTTTTGAATACTAAAGCTGGGGAATACCTTGTGTAGGTGTTTGTGTTGGAATGGATTATGCACTTCTTAGTATGTGTGAACTCTGCTGTATTTGTGGTTTCATATCTGTGTTAATCATTACGGTGATTTCCTTGAGTAACATAATAGCGCTGCTGGACAGTTTGTGTGGAATTTTTATTTTTAGAGGGAATATATGCAAGTGAGAATATTTTGTCGGTTCGGTATCTTTAATTGGATTTGATTAGGGGTGATTCATCTGAGAATATATAAGGAAAGGAGAAAGAGTTTACGTGCATTTGGGAGCGTGTGTGTCTTGGTTGTTGTTATTTCCTGATGGTCCACCAGTGGAAGTGGGGGATATAGGGTAAATTATTATTGCTTTTGCAGACAATCTGACTTTTTCAGTTGGCATTGATAAGTAACACTTAAGTTATATTTTCAGTTTGAGAACATAATAAGGTCTCACATACATTTTTTTAAAGCCTACAAGGCTCAGAGCCTTACTCTTGAACAATAAATCATTATATGAATTTTAACTTGACTATAAATCAGTGCGGAATAAAGAAACCAGTGGACATACAGAGGATTAGAAGTCTTTGGTCCTTTTGCACCTTGGTTATTGTTTTTCCCTCATCTCTTCACTCCACCCTCTACCCTCCATCCTGCCACACTCTGCCACTTTTGTTCTGTAATCTCATTTACTTCTGCCTTTTCTGCAGGTTTCTGCTGAAATCCCACAACTAATGACAGAGGCTTATCCCATGCCACTCTGCCTCAGTATTATCCCACCCCTCTCTTTTCTCTTTCTCTCTCTGACTATTCCTCTGCCTTTACAAAGCTTTGAGTATCTCTCCTTTTTATACTCTTTCTCATTCTTTCTCACCGTCACGCAGAGTATTCGCATCCCCTTTTTCATACCCAATTATCACCAGTATGTTTTGTGTGTGAGTGGGTGTATACATGTTTTCAAGCTCACAGGTGTTCATTTTGTCTGTCATCTCACCTATTCAGTACCCTAATCCCAGGTCTCACAGGTCTTTATAAGCCCTCCACCCCAAACCCACCCTAACCAGCACAGTAACCCTTCCATTACCATACCGTTGAACCCACACATTAACCCTTAATTTACATTTGCAGTGAAGGTACAGTGGATGGTCCAACAAGGTGTTACATGTTAGTTATTTTGTGGTCTGTTTTAGTTATACACAAACATCTCATTTTGTCATCTTGGTGATATCTTAGGTGATAAGGAGTCACTAGTGACATGGAGTTTAGTTATAGTTTAAAAAGAGTTTAGAAAGAAGTGATACCAGACCTCTGTAGCCTGCTCCTCATCTCTGCTTGAGGCTAGTGGCTTGACGCTACATTAGCCACTACTAGCATAGCACAGTTGCATTGCATTATGCATAATGTAGGCGGAAGGTTTTGACAAGGAAGAAGAATGCAAGGAATAAAAAATACAATATCTCTGGTCCTGCTGCACTGATTTTGATCCTTTTTGAATACTGTCCGTTATGTGTCTGACAATGTAATTGGAGTGTAATGCGAAATTGGTGGAGTGTTAAGGCTGTATAAAAAACTTTGTGACATTATTTTTTGATGGCTGATCTTGATGTAGAATAAAAAGAAAAAAATGTGGTCACATCCAACAAAATCCTCAAAAAGTGTTGGACATTGCAGGAGCGACTTAAAAAAAACAAACAAGATCCCTACACAGGCCTGATTAAGATCCATGATGGATTGCTGTGGAGGTGGATTATGTGTTTTTAAAGTGCAAATTAATGAAGTGGTAAACCTGAATAACAACAAATAACAAATTTAATCAAAAATATAGCAATGACATCCCGATTTAGGAGAGGTCAGAATAATTAGCTAACAAAAACAAGAAACCTAACTAACTCTGATTTATGCACAATCATGCAATGCACATCACTTTTGATGTTACCTTTTTTCAGTTATTAGCAAGGGCATACGGTCCATAACATTATCTTCTTTGTCTCCTACCTTTTCTTCATTGAATTTCAGTCTGTCTACTTAATCACAAAACACCAAGTCTTTATTAGATGCACAACCACCACAAAAGAAATACCTATAAATCCAAGATGGGAATCTACTTAGAGTCACTGTCATGCACACTGAAAACCATCTCTTGGCATTATCACCATTTGAACCACTGGCTCCAAAATAAATGTAAAAACCACCAAGAGCTAATTCAAGGTATTTAATTATGAGCAGCAGAAAGTCGGCAGCTTTGAATAGCATGTTTGGATTCCTCATCCATTGTTAACAAAATATTTATGGGCCAATGCTCTGTCTTTCATCTTGAATGTCCTTGAGTTTCTGTAGGTGTCACTCTTTACATTGTCTGTTCAGCCATGTTGGCAATTGCTGCTAATGCTAAACACCTAGCTCTTATTCTGTGTATTCCAAACACACTGGTGCTAATGCAATTTTAAAACACATGATGTTTCCTCAGGACAGAAAGGCAGAATGTCTGGAACAGCACACACACAGGAGAGAGCTGCAAAGTGGTCATTTATTTGACCTAACAGCTACTGTGGGCTTGAGGTAGGTCTGTTGATTACCTGGTGATGAATTGACCACCAAGGTAACTTTATGGTTAAGGTGGCTATACACTGATCCACTGCCACACCTTAAAGCCCATTAACCCCCATTTCAACCCTTCCTCGGTGAAAAAAACCATTAACCTTCCTTTTAACCCTTTCATGTGGCTGGAATATCTACCACATCAGCAGAAAATAGGAAACAAATGTGTAAAGCAGAAACACAAAGATTTAGCAAAGTATAGTACGATACCTAATGTGTACATTTATATACTGTTATAGACCACAGGATAAGTATCTTCCCTTGGACTACCAGTGCTGGTCTCTTAGCTCTGTTATGGTTGCCTATTTGTCTTTTTTATATTTATGTGTGTGAAGTATGGAGTGACGACATTAGAAAGACAAGCTACAGAAAACTGATAGGTCCAGGTGTAGAGTGAGAGAGGGAGAGAGAGACAGAGACGGAGAGAGACTGGGCAGCAATGTCAGTTTTCCTTTGTTTGAAATATTTAATGAGTGTCTCTGCTCTCTTCAAATATTGACTTTTTCGAATATAGCCAGAGGGGACTTACGGGAGTGGAGGTTGTTCTCTCTTTCAAATAAAAAGCAAAAGGCTGTTAACATCAAACTTTCATTGGTTTCTTTTATTTATTAATTTTTTGTTTTCTTTTACGATCCTTCTGATTAAAAGGAAAAAAAAACATGATACTTGCCCTTGATTTGGAAGTCATGGCTAATGAAGGGTAAAATGTGTGGGATGAGTGTGTTTGTGTGTGTGAGAGAGAGAGTTTGTGCACTAAATTTTTTGTGTGTATATATTCCAGTAAATGTGGAACCCTGTGTCTCCATAAATGTGTATGTATATGTGTGTGTATTTGTGCAGCTTTTCTGTATCTATACATTATTACTGTACTACAGTTGTGCAAAATGTGCATTTCCCACATTCATGGAGTATTAAAGGTAAGCGTAATTGTAGACCGACTTTTACAAATTTCCAAAAACTATTTTTTTTACTGAAACTGGTTTTAAATTAATTTCTGATATGATGTTCTTGCATATCTAAAAGTAGCTACAGTATTCCCTGCTACATTAAGACACTGTTCATCCGCAGTTTACATTACATATGGTCCTGTAGCGGTAAAGTCAGCTCAGAATATACTTCTACAGATACAAAGTAAAGCTAAAAATTCAAAGAAAAACACATATAATGTAGTGCATTGCAAATAATCTTGTCTTCCAACTGATAAATAAATAAATAAATGGTCAAACTGCAGAATATTTTTATACATTGTTCACCAGTGTTTACTAATTATTTAAAGTAATGTAACTACTTCAGTGCATATGTGCATCTGTGTATTAAAGGTTCCTCTGTAGCTGTCTTTAAACCATTGCTGCTGCAGCTGAAAGTTCTTATATTATCACATTTCACCCAATCATTCAGTATAGCACGTGATTGACAACCCATAAGCAGGAATTTAGACTATGTAGAAGATATGGGATAATGGTGGAAGATAATAGATCTCATGTTTTAAACCTGTCATTTGATATGTGTAGATAACCTAAACACATGAATGGATGGATTACAAAGGGGCTGAACCTGAGGTCAGCGAAGATAATTTCCCTTATTCATCCCTGTGTTAAAAAGGCAGACAAAGGATGTTAGATATACTGACATAGATAAAAGTGTAGATAATACCTTAACTGATGTTCAAGCTCACCCTTTTACGGTGAAGGTCTTAAAATATAACAAAGAAAACGGAGAGGCTGCAGAAGAACACATCAGGGTGGGAGGTTTCTTTGTGAAAGATATTGAATTTTATTAACTCAGACAATTGAATAAATTTCATTGAATGAGGCAAAAAAGGCATGTCTAATAGTCATGTTTATTAGCATACAAGCAGACTAGAGAAGTGATGAGAGATATACTGGAATACGTCTCCCTCACTTAGTAAAAAAGTGTCCTGATTTGCTAGACATAAGGAAAGACTGATTTTCTTTTTTTATTGAAATAAGCAACAGCAGACTAAGAGATATTTATATCGAACCCAGATTTTAAATGTTTAGGGAGAAGCAGTACGTGTCATCAGTATAAACCAAAAAGAAGTTGCAACTCATGAAGTGCAAAAAAGGACATTCACTGGGAAACTCAGTAGGAAATTTATGTCTAGGGCTGGGTATTTTTACAATACCGGTGTCACACATACGACAGTTGAGTTATGTCACGATACCATAAGAATACCTTTTTCTGATATCATGCTTTGCTGAGTTTTTATTTATTTAAAATATTTTCAGCACAACATAGGTCAAACTTTAGTGTTTTGCTCGATTGTTTGGTCACCCACATTTTGAGTTGTGGTACCTTGGTAAATAATGGTTGTACATAACAGAACCTGATTGACCCATCAGTTGATGTGTGATTCAATATCTGATACAAGAATAAGTTAACAAGATGAAAGATCTGACCAAACAGAGAAAAAAAAGTCCCCACATTAAGTACACCTAAGGCTGCACAGGGGTAAGTGGGTTTCCATCTGAACGTAATGCAGAGTTTAACTGAATTTTTTTTTAAAAATCGGCAAAAGAAAATACAAATTAATTCTCGTTTTCTATCCATTACGCTTATCCGAATAGTACTGGAGTTGTTTCGTTGACATAAAAAACTGGTGCCACTAATTCTCCAGTAGGTGCCATTAAAAAATTGCAGAAGAAGAGGGCGCAACACGATGTCGTATTTAAAACCGCAACAGTCAAGCCTCAAACCGTGAAAACAATCTAGAAAACATGATGGGAATGTGAGTTTTACATACTGGATGGTTAATGGTAGTTGGGGCTCCATATCATCAGATAAAAGCAGATCACTTAAACATGGCTGACGACCTGAAGTAAGGGTTAAGCTGAGGACAGGGTGGTCAATCTTATGTCACTATCAGTGGATGTGTAACCTGGATGTAAGACCTCTGGGTTTATGTGTTTTTGATCAGGTTATTGTCCCCTTGGCTGGTTTAGAAGCTTTTCACACAGAGGAAATTTGTAGGTGATGTCCTTTCCTTTTAGCTTATATGTATCCCGGAGCAAAAACTGTAGTTGAGCCAAAACAAAAAATTGACAAAATGAGCACAAAATCTCTTAACAACAGGTCAATATAAAACTGTTTCTGGAGTTTATGCTACAATAGCACAAGGATGACCCATAATTTTCAAGTGTTTGTGACATTAAAATGTTAGCTTAAGGTAAGGTTTTGACAGAAAAAGAAATTATAAGAACAAAACGATCAACAAATGTCGTGGACCACTTGTTGAAAACTTTATTCTCGGTTGTAAACTGGCCAAGGGCTTGGAATAGAACCGGGGTTGCCAGATCTGGAAGTATCCTCCCGTTTAACCTTCTGGACTTCCCTTGCTTGCCACTATGCATTGTCACCATCAGACACCTGCCTGTTTCACATTTCACACTTTCTGTCCTGAACAAATATAATTGTTCTGTAAGACATTCTCGACAGGGGCTTGTTTCACAAAGGAAATTTGTTTTGAAGATGTGTCAAAAAAGTGAGATAAATTTTTAAAACAAACATGTATATTCTATAGGGCTGTTATCAGATTAACATACAGTAGTTTTTACTACAAAGCAGGAACAACCTTGCAGGATAAAGAGAAAAAACATGATTTATTGGACAGGGTTTGTGCTCATTTATTTTGGAACACAACAAGACCACACTCTCTGCTTGACTTGAACCAAGCTCCTCTTCATTCCTTGTGTTTATACTGACTGCCATCACACACACACACACACACACACACACACACACACACACACACACACACACACACACACACACACACACACCTCTACTCCAGTGGCATAGATATAATATATCAAATTGAATTTTTTCACATGCCTTGCTCAATTTATTTTTGTTTATTTAATCCATTTTAAGTAACCAAATTTATCAGTAACTTAATGTGTAAAAACTAAAACTCAAGGTTAAGGGGTATAGTGGCTATTTGAACTATTCTTACTGTTCTTACTTTCCCTTCCTTCGAGTGCTTTACCCTCCCCTTGCCCTTCTTGCACACACACAGAAACATGCACACGTGTCCTGTCCTTCCTAATTTCTTCTTTCTTCCTTGAATGCCCAGGTCTATCTATTGCTGTTGCAGAACAGCTTCTCGTTTGCCAGACTGACCTGTAATTGCACTCTCAATTTCTGGAGATGTGTGCGTATGCATGTGTGTGAGTTTCTGTGTGTGTATGTCTGAGTGTGTGTTAGTGTGTGTGTATGTCTGAGTGTGTGAGTTTGGACTTCGGGCCTGTCCTGTCCTATCACCTTGAGCGATCATGCAGTGTTGAAGGTGATGTGGAATTAGGAGGCTTTACACACGAAGATAGGAAAATAACGAGATTCTCAGCATCTCTGACACACACACACACACACACTCTCACACACACACACACACACACACACACACACACACACACACACACACACACACACACTCACACACAAACACACACACACATGCATTATCACACATATACAAGCACCCTTATGGTTTCAGAAAATGTCTGTGCCTTTTCACACACACACACACACACACACACACACACACACACACACACACACACACACACACACACACACACACACACACACACACACACACACACACTATGTCCCAGAGGAGTGCTCGAGGGGCTTACGCAGGGGATTTTGCTGTTCTGCAGTGTGCCTGTCAGATAAGAAAGGAGACACAGGCCTGCCTGGTGACATGCTAGTGAGCGTGTGCAGTACAGCCTCCTTTCCTTCCCCTTCCCTCTTCAACCTGTCACTCAAGTCACCTGCCATACTGGTGATGATACCACACACACACACACACACACACACACACACACACACACACACACACACACACACACACACACACACACACACACACACACACACACACACACACACAAGGACTGTCAGGTATCTGATTTGGTAAACTAATAAACATACACGCGCAGACAAACATTCATTGGCTGAGTTTCAGTTGAGTTCCCTCACACCTCTATATCTGTCAGGTGGGTTTGGCAGGGACCAACCTGCTCTAACGAGAAGACCACTGGAGAGTATCCACCAGAATTGTGTTTTAACATCATACTGTTATCAATATTTGATTTAAAAGTGGGGGAATGATTGGTAGTTTGAGGCAGAACCCTTTGGTCTTCTTTCTTTTGTTACTGTTTTCTCCCTTTTACTCTCTTCTTCCAATCTTCTTTCTTTTTATCCTTAACAACCTCCAGCTCCTCTGTACCCCCCCCTCAGTTCTTCACTCATTTCCTTGGTCTATTCCTCCTCCTTTCCTTCTCTCCCCTCCATGTACTCCCTTCTTATCCCCTCCTTTTCCTCCCTCTTTGCCCTCCATCCCTCCCCCTATTCCTCTCTTCTCACCACCTGTAATCCTGCTTGCCGCTGCTGTGTAGCTGCTCAGGATCATAGATGGAAAAAGGGAGTTATAGAAAGAGAAAGCAGACAGAGAGAGAGAGAGAATATTTTAGAGTGTGCATTTATTGCAAGGGTCTGTTTTTCAGCTCTGCTGCTGATTTTTCAATACTCTTTTAGAGATTTGGTGCCGTAATGACTGATCTGGTACATGGATGGGATGCTTAGTAAGAGAATAGAATTTTGCCAGCACTTCCAGTCTCTCAACATCCTCCTTACTTCCACTCCTGTTAAATTCTGCAGCTACTGTCATCTACACCAACAGCCCTTCATGCCTCATTGTTTTTCATCCCTTCTTTCCTGTGTCTTCCAGTTAGTTCTCAGACTAAACCCAAGTCTTCATATCCCAGTCCTAGCAATCAGAACAAAGTTATCGTGTTTTAAGAGAAAAATAATAGCAAATAACAAAATGAGTTAAATATTTTTGTTATCATTATTTATGCTTTGTTGGGCAATTACCAGTGAAAAGAAAAAAGAAAGTTTGCTAATGAGTGGCAGGTTGGGAAAAATACCAAAAGCCCATAATGACTCATAGCCAGACAGGTGACCGGGATGCCCTACGGCTCTTTTATTTTTGATTAATTAATGATCTTAATTGTCTGATGTCTTCACATTCCTTGTTTTTTTTCCCATAACAGTTCTCTATAATAATATAACTATAATACTATACTATATTACTATAATATAAAACTCAACATTTGAGAAGCTTACAGTAAATTGTAGCTTGCAGTAAATTGTAGAATACATTTATATACTCTAGCGCTTTTTTCGAAACTGTTTTATAATTTGCCTCTCATTCACTCATTCCCACGCACACTTAGGCACCCGAATTGACCTGCCAACTCTGTGATAAACGACCTGCTCTATAATTGGGACCTAAGGGGACTGTCCTAAGGGGTGAATTGATTATCAAAATTGTTTTTGATTCATTTCTGTCTAATGTCTAATTGAAAATAGGGTAATCGTTGCAGCACAAGTCCTTGCATTTTTGATAATGGCTGCATCTGACTTGTGATGGACAAAGAGACCCATTCAAAGTGTTCCCCTTCCCTCTGTCCATGTCTATACAGGGATATGGTGCCCAGCCTGTGATTAAGACATTGAATGAATGTTTGCAATTGTGTTTAGGCTTGATGAAATGGTTGCTCTTAAATATTTATCTCTGCAGGTACTAACCACCATGGAAATGCTTCAACCTTCACCTTTTCTGTTTTTACAGTATTCTCCTTTCTAAACCTTACAATGCCAAACTGTTCAACCCCCCACATCCACCCACGCTCCCATAAAACCCCTCTTGACTACGCCCTTGGCCTCTCCTGTCTCAACCAGTCACCCCCCACCACCACCCTTTTTACTGACACCATCCCCCAGCCCCAGCCTCTTGGCAGCTCCTCCAGGCAGGCTAATTGACTCAGTCCCAGGGGGAGGGGGATCATGCCACATTTCTAATTTGGCTTCTCCTCCTCCAGATAAAGCTACATCCCTCCAGTTTTTAACCCCCCTCTCTCCAAGCCCCTCGGTCTCTATCAATCTATCCCTTTATTTGTTTTTTTTTAGTTTATTTTCTTTTTTTTCAGTTAAGGCTGAGCAACTTACATTTTCAAGTGTATTAAAAAACATGCACTTTTTTTTTTCTTTATATCTTCCCTCTTTACATCTTTCTTTTTTTTCTTTAGCTGGCTGTTTACATGACCGCCAGACCCAAATACAGACATTATAGACACCTGAATACATGAAAGGACAGTTATACACACACTCACAGAGCACAGAACCCCGCCTTTGCTCACCATGGGGTTCACCTTCAGAGAGCCTCCATCTCCACAAACCACACCTAGGGACTAGGATGGGCGTGTCTCAGTGTGTATGCATGTCTGTGTGTGTGTTTGTGTGTGTGTGTGTGTGTGTGTGTGTGTGTGTTTGTGTGTGAATAAACCAAGCTTAATCCAACTAACAAGCGGGCAGATGGAGAACAAAGGCGTTTTGTTATTGATTGTATCACAACTAAGAATAGGAAAAACATAATCAAAAAAGTCTCCAGTGTTCTGAGATTTGGAATTTCAGATTTTGCTCTCATGTACATCAAAGAAGATAAAAATATATTTTTGTGAACCTTGATAGATGTCTATAGTGTTTAAACTGCACTGCTTGCATACTATGCTGTTTTTGAAGTTTGAATGTATTGGTGGACATCAGTACTGGTTGTTTCTATATATGTGCATTTGTAGATACATCAAAAATCCATTGTATATGATTTAAATGATTGGAGTGTGTGTATGTGCTTTGGTTGCCTTTGTCTGTGTGTGTGTGTGTGTGTGTGTGTGTGTGTGTGTGTGTGTGTGTGTGTGTGTGTGTGTGTGTGTGTGTGTGTGTATGTGTGTTTATTTTCTGTATATTATCTGGATTTAAGGTATTGTGCGTTAATATCTCTAAAACAGAGAGGTGGAGTAAACCACAAGAGCATAGCCCCAAGGAGAACTTTATGATACAGTGACTGAAATTAAACAACAAATACACTCACATGCCAAGTTTACACACAGCAACGCAGCAGCACAGCACAAATTGGGAATCCTGACAGATTCTGTGCAGGAAGCATGTTTGGTATGCAGCAGTAGCTGTGGCCATTAGTAAAATGGCATTTTCAGATGGACAGATACTGTAAGGTATTTTAGCTGGAGGCTCAGGGTTGACTGGTCTTTTGGAAAAGACATTCGAGACATAGAGAGCTAAAACCTACAGTACAGTATGTGGAAAGACTGAAGGCCTGGTCTTTGTATTTGTAGAAGAGTGGAAAATGCATCTCTGATCCTGAAAAAAGTGGGAACTGCTTGGACTGATAGTTTTGTACTTCCGTATAGCCTACAAATTTCCTTTTTATTATACTCAGAGGTACGGGAGAGGTAAATTTTTGCATTAAATTTTACACAGATGTACCATAACAGAGATATAATGGGCCCCAGATGCCTTTATCTTTTGATACAAAAAGGAAGTTTTGATACAAAAAGGAAGTTGAAGAAACAAAAAATGATACTAGTTCAGGTTGAACTAAAGATAAAACTTCTAATTTCACCATCAGATCCAGAGAATCCAGAAGATCCAGAAAATTATTGGTAGTGTTCATGAGTGGGAAGCCAGTGAGGGATCACGTCTTTGCAGCAGAGCAACTCCATTTATTTGGTCTGTCTTCTTCTATCTACATGGTCCTCAGGTAAATACCCCAAGTGAAATTTTGGTCACTTGGGGTATATAACTGTACTTCAAAGAACTAAATGGTATCAGGGGGTCTGGGCTCATTCCCTAAGGTGTGAGTATTCTCAAAGAACTATCATAAAACATGTTGTCAGACCATGACGGAGGGCTAAAAGGTTTGTAATTGCTTTGAAGGAACACGTCAAACTCTGGCTACGTTCTCACGTTCACACACCCGGCCAATTGCTGCATAAACCTGGCATGAATGTCATTATTGTCAGTTCCAGAAAGTAACAGAAATTGTCAAATGCAGCCCATCGCTTCCACCATTGGAACAAGCACTTCTGTTGGAATATACAAGTGCCTTTAAAGACAGTGACTTGGAGCTCAGACATCTGGAACGAACATGTAGTAGCAGTGACTCAGACTTAGATAAGAGGAATAATAATAAATGAATAGATTGTTGAATGAAAGATGCAAGATACAAGTTACAAGTTTTTCACACCACAATTTTGATGTTCTTTTTCTGAGACCTCCCTGTTTTACATCTACTGTAGAACGTTCTCAATGATCAGTAAACAAATAGCAGGTAAACTGTTAAATCTATTTGATGGGTTTCATATACAATTATGAAAAATGATAAATATCACATTTTTATAAAAGCTTTACAAAGTCTATTTCCCTTTAATCCACAGCTAAAATAAATTGAAGTAAGTTTATAACAACACAATGAAGTGACATTCTGTTTCAGATATGTTCAGGTATGTAAGGATGTGGCTGGTTTCTGTCCCACTGGACACATTTGTCAAATATCTTTTGTCTCCCTCTCATACCTTATACTGCTATAATGGTCTGGAATTGACATTAAATATCTCAAATGAGTGGTGATGAAATAAACACACATTAGACAGAAATTCATACCTGTTTTTATTGGCAAGACTGAAAAGTTACCATCCTCAAATATAGAGCCGACAGTCTTTAATGTGACCACTGACTATGGAACTGGAAAAGAGAATTGGCTGGTGTCTAATGTGTGGGTGAGGGGGTGAGGGGGGATTCAAACAGCAAAGCCTTTCATGCTTCACACCCTGTGTTTATATACTGCTCACTGCATTCCTCATTAGCCAATGGTTTTGTGTGTGTTCGTCTTTTGATGGCTGCCTAAAATGTAAATTCTCATGATGATTAAAGAAGGAGAATCTGTTCCTGAGTACTGCAAATACTGTATGCATTTGATTGTGTGCATATATAAACTGCCTGTGTTTTCACGCATGTTTTTGTAATGTGGGACAATATGTTTGATTGATTACTTACATGTCAAATGTGACTGCTGACAGTTTTGCAAAGAGGAGTTCCAGGGAAGGAGAAAGAGGAAGAAGAGGATAAAGGAGAGAGGGAGGACTAGTTTTTGAAGACAGGGATGAATTAACGTGAAAAATGTTGCAGTAGGCTGTCTCTGGTCATACATTTCTTGCTGTTTGCACTCAGATCATTAAAGAAATCAAGATAACTACACTAGCAGCGTAGAGTCATCACTCATGACAAAACCACACTTTTTAATTGCTGCTGATGGCTGAAAGCTGGATTTTAACTTTATTTTGTCCATGCTGGAGAGTCTTTCAGAATCCAATCCAAACCTTCTGATACAACAGATCGATAGGCCTACAGACGGATTATTACAAGACACTGTACAGAATATAGGGAGCAACCTGGAAAACATTTAAAAAAGGACAGGCATATTACGGACGACAGGAACCAGGAGAGTGGGATGTAATGTGACAGGAAAAATTATAATAATTATAATATTAATACAAGTACACATCAACCACTTGGAGGTGGAGTTGCTGCAACATCCTCAGCACATCTACTTCCCGCAGCTCTAGCTGAACAACATCTCGGTGTTGAATCTCCTCAGGATGAGCTGTGTCTTATGCATGTGCATGGCACATCAACAAAAAGCTGTCAGCTGTCCCAGTGGTTTTTCATGTGGCAGAAGACACACTAATTGTTAATCAGCATTTTTTAATTTTTTTCTTTTACTTCAAAATACATTTTGGGACCCAGTGGGATAATTCGCTGCTTTATCTGTAGTTTTTTCTATATGTTTATACACATATGCCTTTCAACTTAAAGTTTAGTATATGGTTGTGCATCTGTTCTCTGTGCAAGCACCGTGCATGTGGCGTCAAAATGGAGTTTAAGATTGTGTTAGAAAATTGTTAGAAAACAATTGTCTTATGTTTATTGCTCAAAAACAACACTTGTCATTATGCAACTAGCAGAAATCCTTAAGATGAAACTTAAAAAATACACAAATGTCTCCGCGGAAAAAACCTTTTCTTAATTCCTGTATAGCATTTGTATTTGGTGTTATGAAGTATTCACTGTGTGTGTGTTTGAGTGTGTATTACTGTGTGTGTGTGTGTGTGTGTGTGTGTGTGTGTGTGTGTGTGTGTGTGTGTGTGTGTGTGTGTGTGTGTGTGTGTGTGTCTGTGTGCCTGTGCATGGCTTTGTATGTGTTTTGACAGTAATGGTGATAGAAAGTCACATAAATTAGAAAATATATTTTATCACATTTCAAGAAAAAAGCTTAAATAAGCTGATATACATTCATATACATTCATTGAGAACATTGGTAAAATCTACAAAAGCTGTGCTTGGAAATGGAACAGGGATCTTGATGTGAAGATCCCTGTTCATGGACTGATGAGATTTGAATGGGTGTGTGTAAAAGTAGCAATTGTCCAAAAAGTGGTGCTACTGAAGCTTCTTTACTACACCCTCTGCAGGAATGCAAAAAAATTAAAGGACTGTGGAGTTCATTGAAGGCAGCAGAGGCATCTACAGACCCATCAGGGTGTTGTTTGACACACCCATAAAACAAGGGGCTCTGCAGCTCTGCTGGCATATCAGCTCTCACAAATCCAAGATTGCACTGGTGGCTGAACTTTTGAGGCTTCAGCAGGAAAAAAACATCCCATCTGAGGTAGCTTTCGAAGATATGACAGAGCTGCTGGTGGAGCAAGGCAAAGATACAATGAGAGGGCAGCTGTGGGAGTTTGACTTGGAGGAATACGATGATGACGATGACGTCTCATGCGGGTGTGGGAGGTGAACAACAGCATGAAAATGAGAGACAGCAACGTTGAAGCCAGACGTCTGCTCGAGTCCTCAGAGGACATCCTTCCTTATTTCAGACATCCCAAGATTAGAGCCAGACAGAGCAGCTGCAGGTGAAAGCCAGTTCCTAACTGCTCGGCCCATGGGAGGTGGTTCCAAAAGTCCTGCAGGGCTTCTGGCTGCCTCCTCCAACCATCTTCCTTATGATGCCATCCCAGCAGCTCAGTGAAATGGCTGTTGGGGTCACAAAGGCTGTTTTGGACAGGGTCACCTGTCAGAGATGGAATGGTCCTATCTATCCAGGAGAAAGTTAGGCATATGTGCCCTCAAGACAAATCCTGAGGAGAAGGCTTAACTGCTTTGCAGCACAGGTGCTGAACACAATCGCTGATGCTCTCAAACAGCAAAAACAGTTGCATGCAGCCAGCAGATGTGGTGGGTGGCACGGAGGCCATACCCACCCAGTCCAAGAATTCGAATGAGGAGTGTGGTATAGAGGAGGACGCGGAACCCATTCCTGAACCTCTTGCCAACATCAGCTTGGATAAAACAGTGGAGTCGGCCTCCATGTCCAGCCCAGAAGCAGACTGTGTTGTGGTTCCAGCTCCGCCCCCTCATGTAACCCCTGTTAATAAACCTGCCGTAACTGCTGTCCATGATCCTTTGACAATCAGCCATACTAATCAAGTGGAGCAGCATACACCCTGGCCACAGACAGAGTCTGTTGTGGCTCCGCTCAACCTTTTCCTCTGACCCCTAATGCTGAAACTCCAGTCACCACATCATTCCTGAATGGTGACAATATAGTTGAAAAGCCCAGCAGAGAACCAGACAGTACTGGATTGTCCCCTCCACTAACTGCTCTGACTCTCATTTTTGAACCTCCTGCCAAGAAAAGCTTGGAAGAAGCAGATGTGTCTGCCTTTATACCCAGCCTAGAAGCAGACTTTCCTGCAGGTCCAGCTCCACCACTTCCTTTGACTCCTGCTGAATCCCCAGGTGCTACTTCAGTCCTGGATGGCGCGGATGTGAGCGAGAAGCTCACCAGAGAACCAGATTGTGGTGTCTTGTCTCCTCCTCTCACGACTTTGAGTCCCACTATTGAACCTTCTGCCTATTATAGCTTGAAAGAAACAGATGTGGCTGCCTCCACACCCGGGTTAGAAGCAGACTTACCAGTGGTTACAGATTCACCACCTCCTTTGACTCTGTCTGCTGAATCCCCAGTCACTACTTCGGCCCTAGATGGTGACGATATAGTTGAAAAGTCCACCAGGTGCTGATGAACATCCTAGGATCACTGCCGTCAGGAGAGCAGGAGGTTTGCCAATCAGTCAGCTGGAACCAGCTGAGCAGTCTACACCTCCCTCAGACACAAACTCTGCTGTGAAAATATCTCTACCACTTCCTGTGACTCCTCCTGCTGAATTCCCAGTCATTACTCCAATCCTAAATGGTGAGGTTATAACTCAGGAGCCACCAGAAAATTCGACTCAGCTGTAATTCTGGCTCCACAAGTTCCTCTGACCCTCCCTGAACCTCTTGACAAAACTGCAGTGCAGGACCTGACAATCAGCCAGGATGAGCTCAAAATGTCGACGAGTGGAATCCAACGCTTCTTCAAGTGGTTCCAAAAAACACTCTGCTGCTGTTGTCTGCCATGGCCCTGCGCCAGACTGAGACTTCTCAGTTTATTTCTTTCTTCATGTAGATTGTTCACGTTTCTGTTAGATGTTCACCTTTCTGTTAAACTAATAAAGTAATCAATTCTTTGTTGCATTGCATTCAGTCCACATTGCTCTGCTTTATTTTTGTGAATTGTGTATTAATGCAACGTACAACAAAGGCATTTCCTAACAGGAAGACAAAGTTGCATCCACTGTATTTTCACTATAGTATGAGCTTGGTTCTTATAAAGATTTACTTTGTCTAATCTGAGTGGCACAGAGGTATCAAAGGCTGATTTCAAAACACTTATTTTTATGTAGGCCAATACAGACAGCTAGAAATAACATTAAATAGACAGAAAATGCAAAAAATTGCACTTTGAGGGGCAGACAAATGGTCAATGTGACATGAAGGTTTTGCTGCATCCACAAAGAATAAATGTCAGACTGGCAAAAAAAAAAAAAAAAAAAAAAAAGATATGTACTCTGCATTTACAGGGAAAAAGTATGATTTAAATGTCTACCTTCTACCATTAGTCTTATTTACCTACCTACCATTTATACAAAACCTGGGTTAAACCAGGGAACAAGATAATTAAGGGATTATAAGAAAAAGAAAACATGATGGGGGAACAGGATGATAAATTTGATCTTGCATGAGGCATAGATAAAACAGAGCAGCAAGAACCCAGGTGTAACAGGATATGAAAACATCTGTATACCTCAGAAGAACTATGAGGTGATGGTTAAAAAGTGATGTCTGTTATAACCATCGAAGCTTTGTTGACAGTTTCAAAATTGAAACCACTTTATGTCAAGATTATAAAGATTAATCCTGAGTTAGTAATACGATTGAAAACAAATAGAAGTTTAAACTGCCATATAGACATAAACTGAAACCAATTTTAAACTTGATGCGGTTTAATCTAAATCAAAATTTTGATTTGGTTGACACCTTTAAGACCTTTTACACTTTTAACTTCAGACTTCATTCTTGTTAGTTTGTATCTCTGTGACAAGCCAATGAGCAGCAATACCACCAAGCCAGTCAGTCAGTGTCATAGAAAATCTCCACTCCATCCATATACTGAGACATATGAGAAGAGACAAAAAAAGAAGAATGAAAAGGAAAGGAAGTAGGGAGAGGCAAACCTACTGGATCCAACCCTGTATTCAGTTTCTGGCCTCTCGTTCTCCTCTCTGCTCTTCCTCTCATCCTGACATGAAATAATCATTAGATGTAGTGGTAATTCAGCCCAGCCGTCTTTCCACATTAGCTAATGTGCATCAGAAACGTCAGAAGTGTGTATGTGTGTGGTGTATTCATGTATACAGTATCTGGAACCCTGTGTATGCAGGTCTGTGTTCGTCAGCATTCGCAAACGTGTGGTTCTGTCCAGACTACTGCTTTTGTGTGAGTGTGTGTGTGTGTGTGTTTATGTGTGTGTGTGTGTGTCTGTGTGTGTGTGCATGTGTGTGTTTCTACATCAAACAGTTCGCATGACAAGGTTTTCTGTTTTACGGTCGACAGGTGCTAAATAATAAAAGCACCTAGAACAAGGAAGAGGAGAGGAAACGACAAGACAGGAGTACACCAAGAGGAGACAGGGAGAGGCAAGAATAGAAGAAAGAGATGTGGAGAGAAGAAGGGAGAAGAAAAACATGGTAGAAGGAAACACAGGAAAGAACAGGACAGAACTGATGAAGAAAAATGTGCAGTTTTTTCAACTCTAAAACTCCAAACATCCCTTTCTCCTCTGAGTGTCCCTGCTTTGTTTGGGTTATATTAACTCTACTCCAAAAAAAAATATTTTCTTCATTCCTCCTCTCAGCTGCTGTTGGTGAGCAGTGCCAAGCAGCAGAGGCAGCAGCATCGGTGGAGCTCTTCCCATGATGGAATGGAGCAGAGGTTGGAGATTGGGAGGGAAAGTCAGCGCTGTGGGGCTTAACGGATGGTTTGTTGGTATTGTGTGTCTTGTGTATGAATAAGGTAATTTCCCCCTTTGAAAGAGGAACTCCTTACACAAAGCAAGTGAGATAGAGGAGGGGGTTTGAGCAGAAAATGGAAAAGAGACATCACAAGGTGACATCTGATGTCAGGTTTATGAGACTGTCGCCTCTGTGTCTGTATTCCTACAGTACTTGTGTGTGTACGTGTGTGTGTATTTGCGTGTGTGTCTATGGATTACAGGTGCATGAATCGATGTTTGTTTCACTTGATTTTCACGTCATATTTTAAATTTCTGCACATACTGTATCTCAAAAAAAATAAATGTCATTATAAAGAGCTATCTGATGAAATGTACAAGCTCTGCTCAGCATTGAGCTGAGTGTATAATGACAGTGTGTCAACAGAAAGTGTCAGCTATCTGCCAGTGTTGCCTTACATTGATTCACCCAGATCTGAGACAGCTTTACTCAGGGGCCCCTCGGTAACTCTAGACATAGCACACACACACACACACACACACGCACACACACTGAGAGGCACACACCTGGGCACAGTGAATTCTACCCCAAGGGCAGCTTTGAGGAGGACAGCTGTGAAGAGAGAAGGAGGCCAAGATAAACTGCAGGAAAAGCTAAATGTTACAGAAAAACTAACACACTCCAGTGCTACTGTGTGGCGGCAAATCCAAGCCAGCTGAGTGCTTGTTGTTTTTTTAACATCAATGACTCCTTATCAATCTAACAATGAGACATTGCCATAAAAAAAATGACGGGCTCTTAATGTTTTTGCATTTGTGGCAGTGGGAAATCTGCTATATTGATTTATCGTATGAGAATGTTTTACAGCACGCCTCTAAAACCACTTAAATGCACCCTGTGGAGTTTTTGACCGCTTGAGGAGTGATTCAGCAATGTTTGATGAGCAGGATATGTATGTGCATGTGGGTGATGGTACCAATCCCTAACAAGTGCAGAGGGCAAATGTGTTTTGCACGCAAGCATCGCTTTTCCATGGATCGAAAGTTGGTGACAGTAACACAAGCAAGAAACATAGCATGTGCCTGGAAAAGGCAGAGAGGAAGAAGATAATTTTAAAAATACTCAGAAACCACCTTCAGGAATACTAGTCCCATTAACTTTAAAATTAAGGCCTACAGAGAATGAAGGCACAATGAAAACGTTAATACTATCTACTAGTATGACTATGGGAGATGAAAGTTAACAAAGGTAAATGATGAGGGTTAAGTTTAAATTACAGATTTGAGTTACTTTAACTCTTAGTAAATTATCAGAAGTAAAAACTCTGAGTTGTGATCATGTAAAATAATGTTACTTCAACTTGTAATAAATCAGCAGAATTAAATATTATAAATTGGATAAACTCAAAGCCTAAACTTAGAAATTAAGTTAAATAGCTTTTTGAGTTTTCTCAACTTTTTTTTTTTTTTTTTTACAGTATATAAAGATTTACTAAATAAACTATACTGAATATAATTTGTTAAACAGTGCACATTACCAAAAATACACACAAAAAAAAATCTGTTTACCTAACAACAGCTCTGTAAATTGGATTAATGGGTTTTGAAACATCCAGTATGGTTTTTGGCCTTATTTGAAAAAACAACTCTGGTTTACGTAAAGTAAGAATAGCAAGAAACCAAAAAATGCAGACACATTTATGTGTCCTTTCCTGTTTTTTATGATGAGCACACTGTCAGGAGAGATACATACAGTAAATCAGTCTGACTGGACTTTGACGTGACCATGGAAAAAGTCAGATAGAGCCCTGGGCTGAGCGTGCAGGTTGGCCAGGAAAAGCGGCGAAAGATGGAGTCTTCAGGAGGTTGGCAAAGGAATATGCACACAGAATGACTGGTAAGTGTATGTACATATCTACAATATGTGTTTGTGTGTGTGTGTGTGTGTGTGTGTGTGTGTGTGTGTGTGTGTGTGTGTGTGTGTGTGTGCGTGTGTGTCAGGACGGGTGAGTAGGCTGAGCACTGAGGCGGAGTTTGGACAATTAAAAGAATTCCTGACTTCATTCTTTCTCCCATGAAAAACACCCATACACACCACTGTTGCTTCCCCACTCTTCCCCTCTCTCTCAACATGTCTCCCTCGCTCTCTCATTCATACGTTCACTCTTCTCTTCCAATTTAGCTGTCAGTCTGTCTCATGATCTGGCGCTATGTCTCACATTCTCTCTCTTTAGCTTCTTTTACCTCTAGAGTAAGCATTCATACGACTTCGAGTCTCTTTGACAGAGAGAGGGAGAGTAGAGAGTAGATGTGACTCCCAATACACTCTAATCCGTTCCCCTGTGTGTGTGTGTGTGTGTTTATGTGTATGTGTGTGTACGTGCACGTGTGTGTGTGTGTGTGTATGTGTGTGTGTGTGTGTGTGTGTGTGTGTGTGTGTGTGTGTGTGTCTGTGAATCCTCTCACTATGACAGCGCCACACACAGTGAAGCTTATCATTTTTTGCTGCTTACCTCTTTTGGTGTGTGTCTTGCATTCCTTAGCCACTCTTTGTTCATATGTATCTTAGTTTAGTGTGTGTATTTGTGTGTGTGTGTGTGTGTGTGTGTGTGTGTGTGTGTATGCAAGAACTCTGAGTGTTTAACATTTATCAGTGGGGGATTTCAGATCCCTTCACAGTAAATGACTAAGGTGACTTTATCTAAGTAAAGTAAGAGGACTTGTTCATCTGCACCCCGCATAGTCCTAAACTGCTCATAGCAAACAACCTGTGCTGTTGCTGAATTTCAGTAATGGTACACTGCAGAATGAATTTTCCAGTACGCAGCGTTGACTGATGAGGCATTGAGGTTTGCATGTTTTTGTCTAATTCACAAAACTCCTGTGTCAAATTTCTCTTTTTGCTGTAACTTCTTGTCTCTCTACATGACTTCAGGCATGTTGACACTTATGGAAATGAAGTGAGCCGGGGATAAGGGGATTTGTTACCAATCCCATCTGTCATCTTCCTAAGTGGTCTCAAATCCCAGTTTGCACTGCTGGATTATATACTAGTTTTTTTGAGAGGATGATGAGCTATGCTGGGACTGAAGCCGTTTACAGGTACAGGTTTCGCTTTTTAATGCTTATACTCACTACAAGTGGAATCTGGCTGGACCCCCAAGAGGAACTGTTTCTACTAACCTGAACAGCTGTTGCAGTGAGTTTGTTGCAATGTATTACTGTAGAATGGTTTTCAAGTTTAACTGTTCATTTGGGAACTGCAGGGCATCTGCAGAATAAATGCATTCAAATGGCTAGCATAGTTACCTGCACCATCTAATGAATATACACAATAGGCTCCAGTTAAATTTAATAAATCCTCGAAACATGTAATTTATGGACGCTGGATGTTGCACAATCGCCAAACACTTAGAATGTTCCTTACCTTTACAGAAAATGAACTTTCAAGCACAAACAGCTGTGTAGTTGCTCCTAATTCACCACACTCCTGGGTCACATCTCACATGGTGCAACTTCTCAGAAGACGACAATACTTTAGACATGTTGTCACTTTAGGAAATGAAGTGAGCCAAAGCTGCCTTGGATTTTCTAACCAATCCCATCTGTCATCTTCTTAAGTATCTTCAAATTTAAATCTGTTGATCCTTGCTTAAGCAATTCCATTTTTATGCTGTAGAGAACTTAGGACCATGGTTTACTTTTGATGTTTGTACAGTTGCAGTATTATGTGACAATAAAATGAACTGGGCCTGCCATTTCAACATGTTAATTTTGTGAATAGCTTCATTACATTAGAGAGATTAAATTGTGGTAGTGAAGGTCGGCTCAGGTTTTTTGTTATGCTTAAGAAAGAAAACCTCACTCACACAACACCCACAATACATTTTCATTATCACATCTTGTCCATATAATAACTTTGTGCACAAAAATTGACAGTAGAAATGTGAAGGACATGTGGACAAGAAATATCAGAAGAATTCTTAACAGGGGTGTGTTCAGTGTGAAAGGGATCAGACACATTTCACATTTTATTTCTACGTTGTGGCACTTGAGGCCACAAGTATCTACTGTTGACCTTCAGTTTGCCTACAAAGGCTAGCAGTCATTGTTAGCATTCCTCATGAGGACCACAGGACAGTTGTGCTACGTTAGCCTCTAGCTGTCCCATTTGGTTTCAATAAGGAATCTTGATAATGTTTAGTGGAAACATGAGAACAAATGGAAACATTTTTATGTCTCCCTCTCAGAAGTTTGCTGCTGGTGTGAGGATTAAGACCGCGATCCTCACAGAATGAGGATTACTTGTCTAACCTTTTGACCTATTCTTTTCCCGTCGCATTGCTCCTTCTCTCTCTCCGACATATTATTAAGACAGCTCTCTCACTTACCACACCATGCTCTTCAGAGGGCCTGGTGTTTCTGGTTGTGCTCAGCCTGTAACGACATGATGGCAACACATATCACATATCTGTTTCTTTTTCTTTTTTTCTTTTTTTTTCGTCTTTTCTTTATACGTAGCTTTCATTTGGTGGACAGACAGTGGTGTATTTTCTACTCTTTCCTGCACCACTGTCTGATCCACCCAAAATCATGAACATAAGACACACGGTGACTGAACTGGCAGACTGGAGTGGCTAATTGGGTAATTAATTCTATGAAGCCACAGTCAAAGAGCCAATTAGCATGGGACACATGCAGTTTGACATGGCCAATTAGTGGCAGTGTTCAGACTGAACTTGTTAAGTATGAACTTGTTAAGTGTGTTAATTAATTAGGCGGGGTGAATGAAGGGAGCACTGTGGATGGTGCACCACTTTACCTGACAACCACACACTACTGAGGCTTCTGTGTGTGTGTGTATGTGTGTGTGTGTGTGTGTGTGTGTGTGTGTGTTTGTGTTTGTTTGTGTGTGTGTGTGTGTGTGTGTGTGTGTGTGTGTGTGTGTGTGTGTGTGTGTGTGTGTGTGTGTGTGTGTCTGTACAGAATGCAGAGTATATTACAAAATATTTTTTCTTTGATCAGCGAGTTTTACTTTTTAAGAGCTACAGATGTTTATCCTGTATTTGCTCCAACATTGTATCACAATGTGTTAGATAAAACACAGTTAAATAAAACACTATGCAAAGTAGGTCACTTCATGTGATCTGCGTCCTCTGTAATGTGAGCTGAGAGCTTGTTGACAACAGTGGCATCAAGAACTTGTATTTACTTTATATTCGGTGCAGGAAATATATTTTTTAATGATTTTTCTTAATCTCTACCTTTCTTCTGTTATAATTTTCTAACTTTTAATGTATGCAAAGGGAATTCTATATTCAACTGTAAATAAATTAATCATATTTTTATATTTTATCCAACATTTCAGTTACCACTTTACCACTGGGGAGAGTTGAAGTCTGGCATGTCATGGTGAAGGATAGGGTTACGAACTAACATAGGCCTGGTGTGGGGAATTTACATTAAACTGTGGGGACACAAATCTGTTAATCTTTTCTCACAGTCACAATGTGGGGATTTACCTGTTATCAAGGCGTCAAAAAGGATATTCCCATAAGATTATCCACTTATTTAAGGTTTGAGAGTTGGTTTTCGGTTAGATTAAATTTATGACTAGGTTAAGGGGAAATGTTTGGGTTATGCGGGTATTAACTATGGTTTTCGGTGGTACTTGAAGAGATTAATGTACTTTTCTAATATGCTGAATGTACAGATGTTAGAAAGAATAAAACGTAAAAAGAAAAATTAAAAAAATTATAAAAGCAGAATTAGAGGACTATATTTGTACCCTAATATGTATTTAATAGCCTGAAGTCAGACAGACAGATAGAGGTTTCAGGTCTGTGAGTCCTTTCTGAACTACTCATGTGGAGACCTGAGAGAAATATGTGTGTGATTCTGATCTGCTCTGCTCTGATCTCTCTCTCTCTCTCTCTCTCTCTCTGTGTGTGTGTGTGTGTGTGTGTGTGTGTGTGTGTGTGTGTGTGTGTGTGTGTGTGTTAACTTTATTTAATTAGTTTAAAGATGAGGTGGTCACCAGAACAATTCAGCCATACCAGGTCATGTTGGGGTTTCTCCTCTCTGTGCTTGGCACTGAATGTTTGGCATAAACACTCCACTGGTGTTAGTGTTATCTAGGAACAAAAAAGAAACTAGAAAAATAAAAGTAGCCAGATCAGAGATGTCTTTACACAAGGAGTAAAATGATTGAACTTGCTCTTAGTCCCAGACATCACCCGTCAGTCACTTGCGTAGATAACACTGGCCCAACCAGTCCTACAAGGCACTGGGAGACCACTGTACTTATGGTGCTTCAAATACAAATTTTGTTTTCTTTGAAAGTGTGACAATATGTGAGATTTTCACTTGCCAGCAAAGAAAATAAACTGTAAGTCTCACAGGTACAACATGAGACGGAATAAAAGCTGTCATAGCTGGGTATAGCCTCAGTCACTTTTATACCGTTTATGCTAGTTGGTGAAAGAAAGTAGGAATCCAGACATTGACAATATACAATAAAATGTCGCAGATCGTTACCCTAACTGATGTAATTACGTGACGTTCCAAGTGGGACTTGGGTATTTGGCAGTCTGAGAGCAGTAGGACGGCAGAGGAGTTAAAGGTGTCATCAGGAGGGAAGAAAAGGAAGAAATGAAAGGATTTATGAGCAGGCAGTATTATTCTTTCCCCAGTTATTCCTCTGGGTCCTGCACCCCTCTCTCCTCTCTCTTCTCTTTCTCTACTTCTTTCTCTCCTGGTTTTATTATCCATCTCTCTTCTCTCTGTCTCGTCTTCCAGCTGTCTTTGTTGTCTCCCTCTCTCTGTCTATTGTGCATATATCGGTTGAATAACCTGATTAAGTGTGTCTAGTGTGTCTGTCCCTACAGGTCAGATTCTTGTTGAGACACGATCTCAGTGAGCACTCATAGTAGTTCCATTATATCAGCAACAGCCATTACAGAGACAGGAGTTACAAATTACAGTGGAAAGCAATGATCAGTATTTGTGACAAGTGGCCACAGAGAGGAAATAATTATAGCATACAGTGGATTGTCCTGATCCATAGCTATGTGGCCTTCGACTGAAAGAAGTGACACACACTCTTAGGAAATGATTGATTGCACCAATTCAACATAATTACAGCACACATATAGGCTGTATAAGATTTAGAGATGCTTGACCTCATTCTTGTGACACTCACAACTTTTGCTAAATCATGGTGCTCAAAGATTTTCATGAACATAACAATACGGTGAAACATAAATGAAGCCTTCAAGTAAACCTTAAATGGCTAGCTAAATACTGTAGCTATCTATCTTTTTTAACAACAACCAAGAGTAGAGTAGGCAGAGCTCAACAAATTTACAGGGGTCTGAAGACTTTCAAGCAGAAAGGTTTGTTAGGAAAGGTAAAAAAAAAAAAAAAACTGGGGTTGCTACTTAAAACCAAAGCATTAACTGCTGTGAAAGCCTGGTTTTGATGCTCACCAAAAACTGAAACCTGTTTCCACTTAGTGAATGTCTCTTCAAACTCAGAGTCAGTCAATAGGCTGCCAGAGGATTTCCAAAAGTCTGGTATATCTCTGGTAAATTTTTAACTAATTTTCTCCAGACTTCTCCCTTGAGAGGAGGTCACGCCGTGTGAGATTATTCACCAATGCTTTGAGCAGAAATGAAATTAGCTAGCTACTGTAGCTACTGGCTGGATTACAGAAGCTAGATGTGGGGGTTGAAAAAAAGATACTAGAATGAAGACCCTATACTCTCTTTTTGCTTAAAGAAAAGCTGAAATCAGAACAGCATCAGAACACCCACCATCATTATTCTCTACATAAACCTAATCACTAGCAGTGACCATTTGCACATAAGCATGATTGAATGCATTGCACCATGACAAAATACACCACTGTCTTATTGTTGACGCTGTATATAATGTTAGCCTTAGCTCAGCTGTGGTTACTCCAGATCAGGCAATAAGGGAAAAAGTGAAAGCTCTTGCTGGCTCTCTCCCCTGAATATTCACCCATATGGGTTCAGTTTAGCCTTCACATATAAAGCGCAAACAGCTCAGCAGATGTTCCATTCTCCATATGTTTTACTGTCTTAAAATGATCTTATTTACTTGTTGCCTTTAAAAGACACTGCAGTTAAAGTGAGGAAGTCCTAAAATCGGAGACTTATTTGAGATGAAGTGGATATAAGCTGTGAGATTTTTCCATCTCATGTTGATTTCCCAGACAGATCTCTGTTGCAGGTGCGGCTTGTTTATCCAGCCTTAGACAGAAGTGCAGATACAACTGGTTGTCAGTGAGAGCAGATCCTATAGTGGTGATGTGTTTCCCATCTGAGGGATCAGATGGATGTGCTGGCCGGAGGCTGCATTAGGGGAAATCCGTTGAAATAAGAAAGACAAAAATAATTAACCACAATGGGTATGGGCTGCCTTTGCAGTTAGTTTAATTTAGGCTTATTTTGCTTCATTTTATTTCATTATTTTTTTTGGGGGGGAAACAAAATGAGAAGGAGGAGATAAAGGTCATGAAGGATGGAAAGTTGATCTTACAGAGCTGAGGAGAAAGATGAAGGGAAGCAGATGAGAAGGAAAGATAGAGGAAGGAAAAATTGAGAATGCCAAGGAGGAAAGGAATGGAATAATTCATGAAGAAGAGGCAAAGAAAGATAAAATCTCATTAAATGAAGAGGGTTAGGGAAGAAAACAGCAAAAGGGAGCAGAAGGAAGAAGGGGAGAAGGAAGGCAATCCCTTGTCAGAGCTCCTCCAAATGGCATCATGCTTTTGTGGTTGTGGACTGCTGCCAAACTCTGCATGTGCTTGTGCTTGTGTGTATGGCTTCCCTGACCAGTGCACAACTTATTCACAACTTTGCTCCCTAATTTTTTCCTCTAAGAAGCACTCAGTCAAGTTCTGACCACATATTTACAATGTTGAAAGGCACCACCTATTTTACAATCCTTCCTCAAACACATGGCAAGACACGTAGTTTGCTGCTTTGTGGCTCCACTGACCGACGTGCTGTAGGGTTCACTGTGGGGGCCTTGACAAAAGTCTCCCACCATGCATAAATTAGGAATCAACCCATTGTGTGCTGTTTTTGCTAAATATACATTAGTGAGATGCAGGAAAAAATGGGGAAAAAACATTAACATGCTAACATGCTAGCATGCTCTTTTAGTGTTTATAGGATACTCTGCCACCCAAACCACATGTGTCTGCTGGCAGACCAGATAAAACCCCTTATACATCTGTTAAAGTGGAAATAAAGATCCAAATCAATGAACAACTTCATGCCAAAAAAACAAAGAAGAAAAAAGAAAAAGACCTGAGCAAGTAAAATAGGCAGCAGCACAACTTTGCATTACATGAAAATTTTGTGGTAAAAGGAAGACCATCTACAGCATGTTGGCTCGTTATTTCTGTATTCAAAATTCACAATTTTTCTTTAAAGTGCTCTGGCCAAGCTTTGGTAAACCACAGGCAATGTTCTTTCAATATCCTAATACAGTCTCAGACCAGCCCATGCTAGGGTTATATGAGGTTGCATGCAACGTGCACATGCTCACAAGCACACATACAGTATACATACACACTCCTGGTCACTGGAAACTCCAGACTCGTTGTGTGTCTTATAATGAGAGCTGCTGACACACACACACACACACACACACACACACACACACACACACACACACACACACACACACACACACACACACACACACACACACACACACACATACACACAATCATTTTATGGTAGAACAAGACTGTGACTTGTGTGTCATAATATCCTATCAATCGTTGAGTGGAAAATTGAAAATTACCACCTCTGGGCTTCTGCCAAATATTTATGAAGTGTAAAAGGCTTGAAATGGGAAATTGAAAAATCATTTTGTACATCACATTTCATTTTCTGTGTGCTTACCTACATCAGGCGGCTTTGAGATGGTATCCCTCTATTTGTCAGCCAAAATTTCTTAGGAACCTGTATTAAATATTTTCTTTGCTGCAGTTTGTTCCTAATCAATTTAAAGTCCTTCCTAAAATTTATCACAACAGATTAAGGTTTTAGACAGAATAGAAGGAAAGAGGAAAAACCAGAAGTAAGAAGAAATTGAGAAACAAAAGAAACATTCAAGAGAAGAGAAAATATTTATATATGACATCACCTATTGAAGTGATTTAAATGTGATAAACGGTAAAGAACAGATGCCTAAGGGGAAAGTAAAGATAAAGACAGAAGAAGCAAACAGAAGAACGAGCAGCGAGACAGAAAGCAGGACAGAGAAAGAAAGCATCAGAGGGAGAATCCCACTAATGATCAACAGATGTATGAAATGAGTCACACAGGCCTCAGTTCAGTTTTAATCTGAGAACAGTCAGCTGCACACATACACAAAGACTTGTTCTACTAACCCCTTGGGGACACTCGTTGACATAATGCATTCCCTAGCCCCTTATCCTAACCTTAACCATCGCAAATAAATACCTAACCCCAACCCTTACCCTAACCCTAACCTAAACCTAATTGTAACCCTAACACTAAAACCAAGTCTTAACCTTCATACAGCAATCGCTACCCTTGGGGACCTCAATTTGTCCCCACGGTGACACACACACACACACACACACACACACACACACACACACACACACACACACACACACACACACACACACACACACAAACCGGGGAAAATTACTTTAACAAGTGATTACTTAATTTTGCTAAAAGGTCCCCTAAAAGGTCCCCTTTTAGTTTATAGAGCTCTTTATTACCACTTTATTACCATGCTCTATCAGCATGTGTGTTGTCTTAATTGCATTGAATAGTAAACCAGGCATCCCATTCAAGACTTTTATACCCCACTGTGTGTATATATATATATATATATATATATATATATATATATGTGTGTGTATATATATATATGTGTATATACACGTATATACGTGTATATGTATACATATACAAAACAAAACAATATATTTATATATATATATATATATATATATATATATATATATATATATATATATATATATATATATATATATATGTTGTTTTGGTTTTTTTTTCAAATGTAAGAATCTTGTTTATACCAGTTACGACAAGGGTTGTATTGGTACCATTGGTTTTCTTTCTTTTAGTCAAAGCTGTAGAAAGTAAACAAATGAAACAAATAAGTATTAACAATCAAATTTTTGAAGTGTAACTAAAGATATTATACAAGCATTGCTTAAAGCTGCTATAATCAATTGTTTTTATATTAACAATGAATGACCACTTAATATGTGATAGGTCCCTCACAGTGATGAAATCAGAGAATTACCCCCTTACTCTACAGTTGCCCTCAGCTCTACAAGTTATAGTCTCTTTCAGATCATTGTTTTGATTTTCTGGCCCACAACCTTGCTTTCTTTGTTCACTCTCACTACTCCTATCATCATTGGTTTTTGGGTGCAGCAGGTAACTAAAAAGCTCTCTAAGCTAATAAACCAACTTTACACTAGTTGGGCAGAACTAAACCAGAGCTAAAAACAGAGTTGGTATTTAATTTACATCAGGTAGAAAATGACACAACTCACAATCAGTGCTAATGTTGCTCCATGTCTGCTGGATGTGTACATAAGTAACTGTCTGATAACAAGGTCACCATATCAACTTGAAGGGTGATAATATGTCAATGTTATGTTTTTAATGACCCCAGGTGACCAAAAAATCTGCAGGTTTAACGACTCCAGATTATTATTAATGCATTTAACCAGTTAAACAGTCATTTATTTTCCAAAGATAAACATACATATTCATCACATAACATACATTCAATAAGGATTGACATTGTGGAGAGCAGTGCTTCTTTTCCATGTCATCGTATCTCTCATGTTATTTCAGTCAAATTGTTTGCCTCGTTTTGGAGGAGATGTATAATGTGATTCAGCCAACATAGCAATTCATATTAAAGTAATAATGCGAAGAGAAGCACTATACTGTCGTCTTTTTTTTTTATAGGAGTGGGTTTGCTGCAGTCGCAGTAGGGAGCTGCAGGCTCCGGATTTAATGTGTTCGGGAGTAGTCCTGTTGGCCAAACTGGCTGCAGTGTCTTGGCGTAAATGTTCTTGTGGTTACATTTACACAGAGAGAGGGACTTTGTACCTATTTATCTGCCAGGTTAGGCATATCAGCACTGCTGGAATGCCACTTGATTAATCACAGTCTGTGGTTGAAACCAGGTGTGCATCGGATGGAGCAATGACTAATGCATCTTTGTTTTATTTCACAAATGAGGGGGGATTTGGACAAAAGGGGAATTAGATTTAAAGGGAATCAACGATTTAAAGGGTAAAAGTTTTCATTGGAAGTTCTTTCCACAGAAGAAATAGTTCCTATAAAAACTGTGGACATGTGTGTTCTGTGGACATGAGTGTAACAGGGACAATGTTTCTAGATAGAGATGTTGCTGTTGAATTAAGTTAACTCAGATTTCATTTTTAATGTAATGAGCACCACAAACAAATCTCATCTTTACCACAATATAGAATTTCACTCTAGTCAAGTATTTTATTCTTCTTTGCTTTTGTCTTCTGACATGACCTACTCAAATAATTGCACTAAATCAAAGATAGATGTTAGTCTTTCTGGGTACAGTTGCATTGCAGCTACTGGATGAAGAAAAGCTTCTGTACAGGTTCTGAGAAACAGTGCAGATACAGAGCAGTGGCTTAAAAGTTCAAAATTGTTACACTGTAGAGAACAAACCGAGGCACAAGTTTTAAGTCATAATGACTGTGTAATTAATCCTTTTAAAGAGCTAATAGCAGAGAGGGAACAGTGTGTGTGACTTGGCTTATGTTTATTGAGCATTAGCTTGATCCATCCCGTCACTGACAGTGAGTATGTGTGACGTCTTCCAGGTTGAATGTGTCCCGTCCTGGTGTGGATGTACTGTACTTGTTGAGTTAGTGTCTTCTCTGTTTCTGTTGGTGTTCTTCCCTCTGGACTGCAGCGTTTCGCTTCCAGTTTCATTTTCCTTTGTAATATACATTCATTGATGTTGCTTTATAATTTGGATTACCACCCACATTGTAAGATGCAACATGGAAGATGTTTTCATGTGGCACACATTATGTTTAATTGACCTAAGTCACCTGCTGAAAGACTCAGGAGTTAAGTGGAAAGATCCAAAACAAGATCATGTAATTGATTTATTGTTGCCGTCTTTAGACAATGATGAATCGCTTTATAACTTAAGCTGTTAGTTGAAGTTATGAAGAGAAAGAAAGTTTGATTTGACAGCACATGCATAAAAGTATGATTGTTTCAGAATTTGTGATGGCCTGTTCGTTGGACTTTTTGGTTACACCCACTTTTGCAGCACAGTGTCTCTGCCTTCTGATTCTTTCTCTGTCCTGGTGCACTGTTTTACAGGAAGCAACAGTTTTCCATGAATTTTAAGTATCCATTTCAGGGGATCTTTAACTTTTGGCTGAATTCATGCAAATCATCAAATACAAATCCATACAAATCCAGCGGCTTTCTTTTGATTATATAGTATCTTATCCATAGACAGTTGTCTACAGTGATGGTCATACCTTTGATGACTAAATTAACATTTGTGCAATTAAATAATAGTTGCATGTTGATTGCAAGTCTCCATATGTGATTATGAAGCTTACATGATTGCTGTCTTGAACTTCACTCTTCAAACTGACTGTTACACAGCAATTCTATCATGTAAAGACTAAAGTCAACAATTTTAACATCATCTGTCATTTTCTAGTCCTTCCTCTAACTTTTGCATGCTCCCTCTCTATTCAGGTTTTCATGCTGCTCAGAGTTTAAACAGCTCTGTTTTTTTTCCCCTTGACACGTTGGCTCCAAAAAGAGGGGAGGAGTGGAGTGGGGGGGTTTGAGCCAAAACGGAGGGCAATGACAGTTTGTTTGGCCAGGACAGCCTATTACTTAGAATGCTCTAATCTTCCTCGACTTGGCCGACTACCTGTAACCTCAAACAAGATGGGTGGAGGGAGCCTGGAGACAGAAGCTGTGGTGTAGAAATTATTTAATTATATTTTTGGACTAAGTTGTATATTTGTCCCAATTGAGTGCCATAAATAGAATAAACTACCATGTTCTGCTTGAAATCAGCAAAAGCACAATAGCACCATAAATACATTTTAATATTAAAATAGGGTGACACACAACTACCAGCGGGGCAGCATTAATAGATTAAACAAAGCAAATGTTTGACTTTTTTCAATATGGGGAAGACAAAGATTAAAGACTAATGCAGAAGCACCAATACATTTTCAACATTTTCAGAGAAGCTCCAGATGCCTCCTGTCTGGCAGCTGTAACTGGACATCTTGAGCTGATGTGCTTTTCAAAAGCAGAACAGGCATTTCTATCTTTAGCTGAAGTTGGCTTCAGATGAAAAATAGAAGACTTTGCATACATCCTCAAGAATATATAGATTCCAGATACTATTTTAGTGTGTTTAGACATTTTTTAGTGTGTGTGCATGTGTGTTTGTTCTCTGTGACGTGGGGCTATGTTAATGACAGCTGTTGCCTCTTTGATAACGAGGTGATTTCCCATGTTTCCCTGGCAACCTAAAATCACACCTGGTGTCACATACTGTTAGTGTGTGTGTTTGTGTGTGTGTGTGCGTGTGTGTGTGTGTGTGTGTGTGTGTGGCTGGCTGAGGGACTCATGTTTTGCCCTGCTCTTTGTCTGGAATAAACATGGACTCAGTTGTTCTTCAATAGCTTTGCCATTCAACTGAGTGCTGTTGTTAAAAAGCCTTTGTTCTCCAATGAGGATTTGTACAAGGTCTAAGATAATTATAGAGGCATTAAAACCCTCAACATGTTAAACTTTCCTCTTTGGCAGCCAAATGCTGATTATGGCTTGCAATAATTTTTCCATTGTTCCTGTGAAAAGTAGGTCTTTGCACGTCTGTGGGTCAACAGAAAAATAGGAGATGTGACATTGCAGTGAACATATTAAAAACTTAAAAGAATTGACACTGAGTGGATTATCCTGGTGAAATAAATTCAAAGTTTTCGACCAAGCATCCCACTAGAGGTAAAATTAGTGCCCGCCATTGCAGGTAACTGTGGTTTGATTTTTGGTAGAGTAACTTACAGCTTGGTCGTGCATTTGAACAAGTATAATTGCCTGTGTTTGTGGGTGGGAATCCAGTGAGGGATCATGTTCCTGTCGCTGCTCTGGAAACTCCTGTTGTTTGGTTGGAGCACTTGCACAGTTGTGGGTGGATCTGAAAGACAGTCCATGTGTCATTGACGAAGCATGTCTCTGTCCGCAGCCTTTCCCTGGACAACAGCAGAGTTAGCAGTGACAAGAGCCGCAGCCCAGAGGGAAGTGAAGATTTGAAATGAACAATACAGGGGCAAAGCCCTGCAACAAAGCAAAGAAAAAGTAGAAAAGAAATGGTAGAGGGAGTATGTGTGGGCTCTGTGGTTTTCTTTATATGCTGTTCTCTCTTGCTCTTCTCTCATCATCTAATCATTTTTTTAGTTTTGAGATTTCCTGTTCCACTCCTTTATCATCATCATCACTTTGGTTGTAAGAAATAAGTTTCCAGGTGCAATATGGGTGGCCTCAGGTGCTGTTTGTTACTTGGTCTGGCCAGAGATACACAAGGAGATGAACCCCCATATGTGCTGGTATTATAACTGCTGCATGTCATCTCACCTTTTACTCGTCCATCCCTCTCCACTCATGGCTGTTTATTCATACATTCATCCCCTTTCTTTCTTCTCACCCACTAACTGTCTTCAATTACTGGCTGATGGCGGGGATTTTCTGGCCCGCCAGACACAGCACTCGGTACACCTGTACCTGAAATATGTGCATATATGCGTGTGTGTGGGAGTTAAGTGTTTGTGTCTGAGCAGCTGTTTTGCCAGCCTAAATCTAACAGTGAAATCACAATTATGGCAAAGCTCAAAGTACTTCAACCACTCCTTATGATCATAGGCTGTGGTCGTTGCTCTGCATGTCTGGCAGAGGAATGTGTACTGCAGGATTTTGGCATGCCCCAATTTGGGAGAGTGATTGTAAGTTAAGGTTTATATGGTCTGTTAGTGTTTACTTAAAGGTTTTGCTGATAGTGTGTTGTGTACAAGGAATCCAAAAGAGACAGTAATTTCATCGCTCCGATGTGAAAATCTCTGATGTTTTGACACATTGACACATTTTGAAAGTGAAACTTAAAACTTAAACTTTTAAAACTTTAAAATATTACTGATTTAAAATGTGGAAGTATTTAACAAAGGCAGAGCAGTCCTGAACCTCACCTGTTGCTGTGATGGGTTCAAAGAGACCTTATCTGACCAGACTCTGCTCTCTCACTTTTTAAGGTCTGGCACTGATTGGCTTTCATTTAACAGCGTTCACAAACGTGTGAATCAGAAAGTGTGGCAAGATATAGATTTTTTTATTTATTCAGTTGGCAGCAAAAGCAAAGGTTCTTTAAATTATCCCTTGTATCTCCCCTATCCTTGTGTTCCCAATTGAGCTTCATTCAAAAACTCTTTCTGTGAGATTTAACTCACCGGTAGGCTTATTTCTGCATCCAGAACACCCTTGCATCTGAGAAATGTGATGTACATTGAATCCAGAAATTCCTGCAATTTTCCAATATACATGACACGTTTTACTTTTGCTGTTTAAGATTTAGCTGAAAAGCTAAACAGAAAAATGGCAAACTGTAGAAAATGACATTTTGTCAAATCTGAGTTTAAATTTAATACATTTTCACACAATGCGATTCATAACTCTACTCACTGCGCTCACATCGCAGCAAGTAGTGTCAGACAGTGTGCATGTGTGTGCGTTCATATATGTTACATATTGCGACAAGTAGAGTCACCTGTATGTGTCAGGTCCTTTAATTTTCTCGTGAAATCTGCTCATTGCTGAGCTTGTCTCAGATTTCCCCCGGGGTTGTATGTGCGCACTCACATACTAATAACTACACAATCTAGTGTCTTAACAACCCTTTGGGAAGAATGTACTACTATGTGTGTGTATGTGAGTGTATGTGTTATTAATCCACGTTGGTGCTGAGAGCAGCCTGTCTGGTTGGATCAGTGCCCATCAGGATCAGGAATCATTTCATTGGGTCTGCTCACTGCTATCGCGTCTCAGGCCTTAATCAGGTAGCACAGCAGCACTGTAGTGTGTGTGTGTGTGTGTGTGTGTGTGCATGTGTCTGTGTGTGTGTGTGTGTGTGTGTGTGTGTCAGAGAGACAGAGAGAGAGTGTGTGTGTTTATGTGCTATCACATGCACCCTATGTGCCTTATCTGCCTGCTTTTCAGCAAAAATGTCTTTCCAAATCCATGTGTTTACATATCCACGTTTTAACGACAGTTTGGATTTCCAGATTTTCCCTCTAAAATCATGAGAATAAGAAACTGTCTGTCAGTTAATATTACACTTTTAAGATCCATTAATCCACTGCACCCTCTGTTTCTGTTCTAACCAGTACAGTATAACTCTAATACAGAGAATGTGGAGTCAGAAGATAGACATAATTGCAGGTAGAGGGGCTGCTGACTGATATTTTTCATTTTCCTCATCCATATTGTGATGCATAACATAAAAATGTCCACGTGTTTAACAATGAAAATGGGTACAGAAATAAGAATTCACTGACCTGGTCCACGATAGTGGTTCATTGGTATTTGAGCTAGCTTTTGCAGAAAACTCTGTATTCTACTATTTAGTACAAATATGCACATCAAATACACTGAATCATGATGCATCATCAGTGCATCATCAGGGCCCACATTAGAAATTCAAATTCAGGTGACTGACAGCAGGTCAACCTGTACTTTGATGCTTCTAATGTGTACATTTATGTTCTCTGGCCGAACAAAGAGGTCGTGAGGAAATAAATGATAACCAAACAGGTTAGATGTGAAAACAGCCTTAGTGGCAATGCAGGAACCGCTGCATGTGTGGCCCCTAAAAAAACTGTAAATCTGAGTTTACTCTCTGTGTGCGGGATGAAGTTTAAAGCTTCTGTATTTTAGTAGGTGATTTCCCAGGTTTTTGTCTTTCATCTGTCCTCGCTGTGATCTGTGGTGAATTCTCTCAAAATAGCAGCAGTGCACCAACAGCACAGGTCTGATTAAAGTGAAGATCAGAATTACAGGGCCCGTTGCAGTGCGTTTGGCTCGAAACCAGCCTGTGCCTGCAAATCTAACAAATCTAACTCTTGTGCATATTTGATAAAAATAGTGTTGTTTAGTCTGATTTTGTCAGTGTACTGATTTATTAATGCTGTATCAAGTGTTGCTTAAGATAAATCAACAACATGATCAAGACTTACATAAAAAATGTGTTACAAAATACAACAATTGGGACATACTCTCACAGAAGAGTTGCAACTTGCAAAGTAAAGCACTGTATGTATTCCTAAATATTAGATGGAAAATTTAGACATCATCAAGTTATCGCTTTTTTTTAACCACAACTAACAGAAGCAGGCCTTCATTAACTGGTGATCAGCCTACAAGATTTAATAGTGGTGGGAACTAGTGGCGCAATGTGCATTCCACCAAGAAATACTGCTTACTGTGTGTGTGTGTGTGTGTGTGTGTAAATATGTGTGTGTGAAAGAGACAAAGCCATGGTATGCAAGGTGCTGTAATCCACTCAGTGACCTTCAGAACCTGCTCTGAGGTGTGTGTATGTGTGTGAAAATGTGTCACTAAATCCATGCTTATGTTTGAAGGTGGTCTTATCCACCCATTGACCCTAAGAGCCAGATGGTGTGTGACTGCATGCCGATGAGAGTGTGTGAGATTGTGTGTCCCACCTCCGAGCCCCCTGGCACAACAGTCAGTCCCCCCACCCACCCATTCTGCCCTCCTGACACGCAAACCCACCACCCCCTGCATCCTCTGTCCTTTCAGTTGGGTGTGATCACATCAAAGTGAAACAGGGAGGATTACAGGTTTTTCTGTGGCCCAAGGATTCCCAAGCCAGACCCTTCTCTCTCTCTCTTTCTCTAACTGTAACTCTCTCTCTCTTTTATGCTCCTGCCACTCTCTACTGGGGCCCCCATAATCCCTGTGGTGTCAGGAGGTCAGGGGACCGTGCCATGGACGACCCGTCAGGACACATACAGCACAACTGGATATGGATAGCTAGCTATCCGAGCCTGAATACAAAGAGTATTTAATGTTTCCATGTCCTGTCTTTTGTTTCCTCTCCTTTCTTTCATTTTTTCCTTGTTTCTTTCCTTCCTCCTTTCATTAATTTCTTTCTTTCTATTCTACCCTTCATCTTTTTTTCCACTTTCTCGTTTTTGTTTTATTTCCAGCCATGCCGATACAGTATCATGTTACTAGTATTACCCGCCAAATGCTACTTCACCAGTAAGCCCTACAAAACCACCAAAATGGCTTTTTGTTCAACCCCATCTAAACTTAATTGTGTGTTTTCATTTCTTGATGCACTGCTGTGGTTGCTATTAAAAGACAAATTCACTGCACGTACAAAGACAAACGCACACATACACATCAACAGTGAAGATTAGCATGGTCTTAAAGCTAGCAAAATAAGCTCCATAGCTGCAAGGATGCTGATGACCTGCTTAGTACTGGTATTTGTTTTATGTTGGGTCAGCATGTAACACCCACAGAGCCCTCAAAACACACAGAGAAAGAGAAAAGTTCTTGATTCTCTCCGTGGTATTTCATGCTGCTAATATTACAGGCATGGCATCCAGGCCCGGATATCTCTGCATCTGTTGAGCAAATGTTTATAACGCAACACTTGTAATGTTGGCAGGTTTCACACACCCTCAACATTACACTAATTTTACTGTTATGGTTGGCCTGCTGTAAATACATGCCATTTGTATCCATTGTTCTTACTTTGCTTCTGAAGAATCTGCATCTGTCCTGGGGGATTTTCATATCATTCCACATGAGGGTGTAGCACCAATGTAATATCCCTGTGTAGAGTCATCTCAGTTATCCAGCTAAAATTAAAGAGAGTTGAAAAGATATGACAGACGCATGGATGCTTGCATAACCTCAGCAAATCTGTAAGAAAGCCAATTTGACCCAGAAAGAACGGCATTAGCAGTGAATACCAAAAAGTATGATGCCTCCTAAATGGGTTCCTCACCTAAGTCTCATCTTTGAAGAAGTGTTTCTACAGAAATGAATGCCAGGTTTTTACAGCGTGACCACAGAAAAGATTCAGAGGAACACCCTCAAGCATCTGTTAACAAGTCAACAAGACAATGTAGCAACAGTACACCAAGCATATTCAAAGTCTTCAAAAAGCCATCCCAAAATTCTTTGCATGCTGGCCCTTGACTCTGGGGATAGGGGCAGAACCCAGGATTGGATTATGTTGATTTCTCTGTAGCCAATCTTAAATAGGAAGGAGATGTACATTAATCCTTCTCATATCTCATCTAGTTTCAGCTACGCATTCACTGGCCATGTCCTTTCAAGGACGTTGCTCCCAAAACTGGACAATGTGCACTCCCACACCAGAGAGTAGGAAATCAAACTGGAGGCTGTTGAATTTCACAGCCACAAGCTAAAACACATCTTGAGATGTTGAAATTTGATTTCAGTATTTTGCTGAGGGATTCTCTTCCAACGATAACACTCTGCTTCCACAGCACTTGTGTTAATAGGCACAGTTTTTAAAGTTAATATAGTATAATTAATTTCAATGAAGCGTGACCCGCCAGCACTGAGGTGCTTGTATTTTCCTTTTATTGTGGGCATTTTGTTTAGGGCTGTCTTCAAAAACTATTAATCGCAACATTAATATTAGTGTAATATGCTTTGGAATTTGAAACAAATAATTCTAAAGACATGACAAAACCTATTTTGGGATCTGGCCCCTAGTGTAAGAAGCCACCTTCCAGTTTGAATGTATATTTCTGTTTAGCGCCATTAGCAGAAAGTAGCCAACCTTCTTGGCAGCCGCCATTGTGCAGCTAGATTTAGGTTATTGTTACTGTAACTGCTGAGTAGATTACAACTGTTTCCCTGGAAAAATGTTTGTATATCCTCTGGAATATGTGCGAGTGCTACAGAACCATGTTTATGTAATGAAATAAACAGCAGTGTTTTTGTAGGACTGATGTAATCCAGGTGAGAACAAGTGTCTTTGGTTGTCCGAGTGTGTGACGTTGTGTATTATATATACTAAGCATTATATAACAGAGTCAGTACATAGTTAAGTTAATCATCTTAGAAGTCCAACAGACCTTGGTTTCAGTCATCCATAGAAAGAAGCAATAATTTTGTCTCTGGTTGGTGTCAAGAAATTGCTAATTTTTAGATTTGTAGATGTTCCCTATTCATTAAATTAGCAAAGCTTTAATCTCATCAGGTCTAGGATGAAAAGTTCAAAGCTATCAGCATTTTGGGATTTTGTTTCTCTCTCTCTTCTCTCCCTGTCTAGAAATAATAGAGTAGACTCCCTCAAGTCTCAAATCTCCTCAAGAGAAGCTTAATGACTTCATCACACGTATAA